>NC_068356.1:58086227-58178834 GCF_020536995.1 Dreissena polymorpha | reverse complement strand
AGTCAAGAACGCATACGCCTAGGATCATGAACTTCATGGGTAGATTGATCATGACTCGCAGATGACCCCTATTGATTTTGAGGTCACTAGGTCAAAGGTCAAGGTCACGGTGACCTGAAATAGTTAAAATGGTTTCCGGATGATAACTCAAGAACGGCATACGCCTAGGATCATGAAACTTATTGGTAGATTGATCATGACTTGCAGATGACCCCTATTGATTTTGAGGTCACTAGGTCAAGGGTCAAGGTCACGGTGACCCGAAATAGTAAATGGTTTTTGGATGATAACTCAAGAACGCATATGCCTAGGATCATTGAAACTTCATAGGTAGATTGATCATGACTCGCAGATGACCCCTATTGATTTTGAGGTCACAAGGTTGAATGGTCAAGGTCACGGTGACCCGAAATAGTAAAATGATTTTCGGATGATAACCTCAAGAACGCTTTTGCCTAGGATCATGACACTTCATAGGTACATTGATCGTGACTCGCAGGATGACCACTATTGATTTTCAGGTCACTAGGTCAAAGGTCAAGGTCACAGTGACAAAAATCGTATTCACACCAATGGCTGCCCCTACAACGGACAGCCCGTATGGGGGGCATGCATGTTTTACAAACAGCCCTTGTTTTCCTTTACAAATAGACTATTGATACCTCTGTTTGTATGTGTTCAGTGGAGTAAAATAGCATTTTACTGTGTGTGTGTACCTTGTACCTCACAGTGTTTTAAAATTTCCAATTATCAATCCTTATACCTTGCATATACCTGAGAGCATTACGTTTCTTAACCAGGGTGTCTGGCTGCTGTGGGGTTCAATTCCCACTGAATACAAGAAATCATGTAAAAATGTAGGGTATATGCCTCCTAATATGGTAGTGATACAGCACTTCTGGTATGCCCAGAAACAGCGGTAATGTCAATAGCTTGTCTGTATATCAGTGGAATGCAATGCAAGAGGTAAAGACAAGATAAAGTGCCAAAATTGAATGCTTGTCAAAAGTGACGGGAGAATGCTTATTTAATACAGGTAATGAAGGTTATGGTGACGAAGAAGCTTGCTCTGAACCTTTAAGTTCTAACGCACTGGTTAGAAAAAAGGACACATCTTCACGCACATCTGGTTACAAGTACAGAGAAGAAAGGGCATGTAAGGGGTAGGCTTTATTGTATTAAATGATCAGCTCTCATTGGATTGTTGTGGAGATTTGTTTGTCACCACTACCAACTTACATAAAGTGTACATTTTGGTTAATACCTCTCTTTATGTATGTTCTGTGTTTCTAGTGCATGTGTGTGTGTGCCTTGTACCTCACAATGTCTGTTCAGTAAATTGTATATTACATCTTTGAACTGCACTTTGACAGCAATAACGAAATGCTGTGGGTTTGAACCCTTCTGAGTTGTGTTTAACCAGTTGTTGGCCTCTGAAGAGATGGTTAGTTAGGATATATATTATGAATGATAATTTTGTGAACTGCTTGATTTAAAAAAATGAAAACTGTTTTGATGTGCAAAACCCAATTAATGAAAGATAAAATGCATTATTCATAACACCACCAAAGGCGTGTCGGAGATGGGTCTGATTATTATTATACGTGTGCTCATAAACCTTGATAATTTGGCCTTATGAGCTGACTTGGTCTTCAAGACATTTTTTAGCTCTGCTGTTTTTGAAGAAAACCCGAGGTATTGTCATAGCCAGCTCGTCCGCATCGAGTTAAAACCTTAACATTTGCTCTAAAATCAAAGTGCTCAACCTTCAACTTTGAAATTTCATATGTAACTCCACATGAAGAGTTCTACACGCCACACCCATTTTGGGTCACTAGATCAAGGTCAAGGTCACTGTACGTCAAACAAAAATTAAAACCGAGCCGAGCATTGGCACCCGCTATGTGATGCTCTTGTTGGTCATAATAACCACCATGTTGTTGTTTCATATTTTTATTTCCTTTACAAAGGACTATGGATACCTATGTCTGTATGTGTTCAGTTGAGTAAATAGCATTATACTGTGTGTGTGTGCCTTGTACCTCACAGAGTTTTAACATTTTCAGATATCAATCCTTATTCCTAGCATATACCTTAGAGCATTGTGTTCGTTAATCAAGGTGTCTGACTGCTGTGGGTTTGATTCCCACTGAATACAGTAAATCATGTAAAAATGTAGAACATATGTTTACTTAAGATAATAGTGATATAGCACTTCTGGTATTCCCAGAAACAGCGGTAATTCAATAGCGTGTCTGTATATCAGTGGAATGCAATGCATGAGGTAAAGACAACATAAAATGTCAAACTTAAATGCTTGTTACAAGTGACGGGAGAATGCTTTATTTAATACAGGTAATGAAGGTGTGGTGGTGACGAAGAAGCTTGCTCTGAACCTGTAAGTTCCAACGCACTGTTAGAAAAGGACACATCTTCACGCACATCTGGTGTCAAGTACAGAGAAGAAAGGGCGAGCGTAAGGGTAAGGCTGGTTTTGTATTAAATGATCAGCTCTCATTGAATTGTTGTGGAGATTTGTTTGTCACCACTACCAACTTACTTAAAGTTGACATTTTGGTGGATAACTATATGTATGTACTGGGTTTCTAGTGTGTTTGTTTGTTTATGCCTTGTACCTCACAATGTATGTTCAGTAAATTGTATATTACACCTTTCGACTGCACGTTTTGACAACAATAACTAAATGCTGTGGGTTTGAACCCTTCTGAGTGTGTTCAACCAGTTGTTGGCTTCTGAAGAGATGGTACATGTAACTTCGGGAGTGACCTATGAATGATAATTTTGTGAACTCCTTGATTAAAAAAAAGAAAACTGTTTTGATGAGCAAAACCCAATAAATGAAAGATAATATACATTATTCATAACAACCACCAAAGGCTAAAGCGTCTGAGGTGGGTCTGATTATTATAATACGTGTGCTCATGGACCTTGATAATTTGGCCTTAACGCTGGGTTTTGCAGACCTTCAAGACATTTTTGGTCATTAGTTCCTCCATATCGTTGATTCATATTTTTTTATCTTTACAATAGACTATGGATACCTCTGTATGTGTTCAGTTGAGTAAATAGCATTCTACTGTGTGTGTGTGTGCGTGGTACCTCACAGCGTTTTAACATTTCCAGATATCAATCCTTATACCTTGCATATACCTTAAAGCATTGTGTTTGTTAACCAAGGTGTCTGGCTGCTGTGGGTTCGATTCCCACTGAAAAGAGTAAATCATGTAAAAATGTAGGGTATATGCTTACTGAGATGGTAGTGATACAGCACTTCTGATATTCCCAGAAACAGTGGTTATGTCAAGAGCTTGTCTGTATATCAATGAAATGTAATGCAAGAGCTAAAAACAACATAAAATACCAAAATTAATGGGTGTCACAAGTGACGGAGAATGCTTTATTTAATACAGGTAATGAAGGTGGTGGTGACGAAGAAGCTTGCTCTGAACCTTTAAGTTCCATGCACTGTTAGAAAAGGACACATCTTCACGCACATCTGGTTACAAGTACAGAGAAGAAAGGGCGAGCGTAAGGGGTAAGGCTGGTATTGTATTAAATGATAAGCTCTCATTGGATTGTTGTGGAGATTTGTTTGTCACCACTACCAACTTACTTTAAGTGTACATTTTGGTGGATACCTCTATATGTGTGTACTGGGTTTCTAGTGTGTTTTTTTGTTTATGCCTTGTACCTCACAATGTCTGTTCAGTAAATTCTATATTACACCTTTCGATAGCACGTTTTGACAACAATAACTAAATGCTGTGGGTTTGAACCCTTCTGAGTGTGTTCAACCAGTTGTTGGCTTCTGAAGAGATGGTACATGTAAGTTAGGGAGTGACCTATGAATGACAATGTTGTGAACTGCTTGATTAAAAAAAAAGAAAACTGTTTCGATGAGCAAAACGCAATAAATGAAAGATAATATACATTATTCATAACAACCACCAAAGGCTAAAGCGTCTGAGGTGGGTCTGATTATTATAATACGTGTGCTCATGGACCTTGATAATTTGGCCTTAAGCGCTAGGTTTGCAGAACTTCAAGACATTTTTGGTCATTAGTACCTCCATATCGTTGATTCATATTTTTTTATCTTTACAATAGGCTATGGATACCTCTGTCTGTATGTGTTCAGTTGAGTAAATAGCATTCTACTGTGTTTGTGTGTGCCTTGTACCTCACAGCGTTTTAACATTTCCAGATATCAATCCTTATACCTTGCATATACCTTAAAGCATTGTGTTTGTTAACCAAGGTGTCTGGCTGCTGTGGGTTCGATTCCCACTGAAAAGAGTAAATCATGTAAAAATGTAGGGTATATGCTTACTGAGATGGTAGTGATACAGCACTTCTGATATTTCCAGAAACAGTGGTTATGTCAATAGCTTGTCTTTATATCAATGTATTGCAATGCAAGAGGTAAAGACAACATAAAATGCCAAAATTAAATGGGTGTCACAAGTGACGGGAGAATGCTTTATTTAATACAGGTAATGAAGGTGGTGGTGACGAAGAAGCTTGCTCTGAACCTTTAAGTTCCAATGCACTGTTAGAAAAGGACAAATCTTCACGCACATCTGGTTACAAGTACAGAGAAGAAAGGGCGAGCGTAAGGGGTAAGGCTGGTATTGTATTAAATGATCAGCTCTCATTGGATTGTTGTGGAGATTTGTCACCACTACCAACTTACATAAAGAGTGCATTTGGGTGGATACCTCTTTATTAATGTACTGTGTTTCTAGTGCGTGTGTGTGTGCCTCGTACCTCACAATGTCTGTTCAGTAAATTGTATATTACACTTTTCGACTGCACGTTTTGACAACAATAACTAAAAAAGAGGCCCATGAGGGCCTGAATCGCTCTACTGCTTTAAACACTGTCACTGTGACCTTGACCTTTGACCTAGCAACCTGAAAATCAATAGGGGTCATCAGCAAGTCATAATCAATGTACCTATGAAGTTTCATGATCCTAGGCCTAAGCATTCTTGAGTTAACATCTGGAAACCATTTTACTATTTCGAGTCACTGTGACCTTGACCTTTGACCCAGTGACCTGAAAATCAATAGGGTTCGAGTCCTCATTAATATAAAGACACTGAGCAAGTTTGAAAAGAATGGGATGAAAACTGTGGACGTTATCGGATAAACAAAATTTTACTATTTCAAGTCACTGTGACCTTGACCTTTGACCCAGTGACTTGAAATCAATAGGGTTTGAGTCCTCATTAACATAAAGACACTGAGCAAGTTTAAAAAGAATCGGATGAAAACTGTGGACTTTATCGGATGAACAAGTTTTTACTGTTTCGAGTCACTGTTACCTTGACCTTTGACCCAGTGACCTGAAAATCAATAGGGTTCGAGTCCTTATTAATATAAAGACACTGAGTAAGTTTCAAAAGAATCCGATAAAAACTGTGGACCTTTTTGGATAAACAAGTTTTTACTATTTCGAGTCACTGTGACCTTGACCTTTTACCCAGTGACCTGAAAATCAATAAGGTTTGAGTCCTCATTAATATAAAGACACTGAGTAAGTTTGAAAATAATCGCATGAAAACTGGACTTTATCGGATAAACAAGACAACGTCTAACACACACAGACACCATGCATCCCATAAGCTCTTCTGCCTTTGGCAGTAGAGCTAAAAAATCAAAATGCTTCTACCTACAACTTTGAAACTTCATATGTAGCTGCACATTGATGAGTTCCACACTCCACGCCCATTTTTTGGTCACTAGATCAAATGTCAAGGTCACTGTGACCTCAATTTTTTTTTTAACTGCACCCGCAGCCGAGCATTGGCGTCCGGTATGCGGTGCTCTTGTCTCAGGACCTTTAGTTAGACCCAAAGGTGAAGGTAAGGGTTGGCGATCTTAATTTCCTATGATATAACTTGGTCATTGTTTCAACATAATGGCCAATTTGGGAAGCATCCATTAGCACTACTGATATCCTTGTTGTCCCCTACAAGTGAAACCGGAGGGGACTTATGGTTTACGCTCCGTGTGTCAGTCTGTCTGTCCGTCACACTTTACTGGATCCTGCGATAACTTTAAAAGTTCTTCATATTTTTTCATGAAACTTGAAACATGGATAGAATGCAATATGGAGAGTATGCACGTCATTTCATTTGGTTCCTAGGTCAAGAATTCTGGTTGCTATGGCAACAAATTTATAAAAAAAAATCACTGACAATGGTGGAGTTTCACCGGTAGGGGACAATATTGCTTGGCAATCTCTTGTTATAAGATAGTGTAGGAAGATTATTTTTTAAATGAACCTCTTTCAGACCCTGAATCTTCTGACACAGACCATGATGTGCCAGTAAGACAACCACATGCAAAACCTGGGCCGTCCACAACTGTAACCATGTCGGGTCATCCCAGTAAGTAGGCTTTGTTTCAACAACAAAACGGTATTCCTGAAAGTCACAGTATAATGTTTTTGTTTAAAAATTCGTAATGAATGTACAATTAACACAGTAATTGAAATAAGCTCACTCTACTTTGACACAATTTAACTTTGCCAAGAAGCTTCATAGGTGTTCCTAGCTTATCTTTAAATCGTTACTTCAATCTTGCTCATAACTCAAAATCTGTAAGACATATCAAAATGAAACTAAATAAATGGATACATCTTAATGTGTGGACATTTATTACTAAGTAACTATTACTCAAAGTATCCGGTTATATTAAGCATAATTATTTTTTAGATGTCTTCAAGAGAATTGAGAAAATGTTCAAGTGATATCACTTCAGATCTTTTGTTTCAATAGAAAGTCACATTCTGAATAGTATATTGTGCAACTTTTCATTTGATTAATTACAAGCAGCATTTCAAATAAAAAGATCACCTTTAAATCATGGTTCATCTTCTGGAACAGTTTTGAGATGAACTTTTTTATAACTTATTATATTTCTGAGATGCTTGTTGGTGGTCATCATGGAACAGAAGAGGCAATTGAATATGATTTTATTACTTTTTCAGAGAGGCTTCAGAAACTCGGTGAAGACCAGAGTCATCTTTTGAATACGCTGTTCAAACGAATATTGTGTTGAGGAAGGAGCTTAAGCGTGAAGACTGTGAAAGAGTAATGCAAAAATATGAAATTCTACACGGATTGTCATGGAAAAAAATTAAAAAACACGATTCATAACTGGATTACTGCTGAAAAGTGAAAACAAAAATGATTTTATAGCTTTTTAGCCCACCTGCGCACAATGTTCTCATGGTGAGCTTTTGTGATCGCTTTTTGCCCGTTGTCCATCTTGCGGCATCAACATTTGCCTTGTTAATATTCTAGAGGTCACATTAATTGTCCGATCTTCATGAAATTTTATTTGACGATTTGTCCCAATGATATCTTGGAAAAGATTACAAATGGTTTCGGTTGGTTGAAAAACAATAATTTACACGCCATATACTCCATACTTAAATCAATATTGTTATATGCAAAGCAGCAATGCTTAAAAGAAATAATACAAAATTGGGAGGGGGCATTACTCGTATGAAAACAAGATGGTGGTATTTGTTATAAACACGTGTAAAACAGTTTGGATTTTTCTGGCCAAAGACAACTATTCATACGACCAACTTCTTAATTTTTGCATAGCTCGTCATATTGATTTCCATTCAGATTTACTTCAGAAAAAATCTATTTCATATCTCTGATGCCAGAGCTATACATATGTTTATAAGAAGAGTAAATCTGAGATCCGTTTTCATTTATGATATTTGAAATGGCATGTTTAGACGAAGATTCTCTACAATTTTCTACATAAATATATATATATATTTTTTGTAAAAATGGTTTCGGTTGGTTGAAAAACAGTAATTTACACGCCATATACTCCATACTTAAATCAATATTGTTATATGCAAAGCAGCAATGCTTAAAAGAAATAATACAAAATTGGGAGGGGGCATTACTCGTATGAAAACAAGATGGTGGTATTTGTTATAAACACGTGTAAAACAGTTGGATTTTTTCTGGCTGAAGATAACTATTCATACGACCAAATTCTTAATTTTTGCAAAGCTCGTCAAATTGATTTCCATTGTAGAATTTACTTTAGTTCGGAGTTGCGAACCGAATTGACCATGTTTTTGTTAGCAAGTAACACTGTACAACAAGGTCTATTTTTTCTCCACTCTCAATAAACATGTTTTACTTACTCTGCAATAGTTTATGAGTTACTAAATTCCTTTGAAACATTGGACCATTTTCTTTATTAACAGATCATACTTGCACAATTGTTGTTATGTTTTCTTTATGGTTAAGGCATTGTGACATGTATATTAATTTGATTTTTATGCCCCCCGATAGAGGGCATTTAGTGATCGGACCGTCCGTCTGTCTGTCTGTCTTTCCGTCACACTTTGCGTTTAGGTTTCGCATTTAGGTTTAAAAAAATGCTCATAACTTCTATGTCCCTTCAGATAGCAACTTGATATTTGGCATGCATGTGTATCTCGTGGAGCTGCACATTTTGAGTGGTAAAAGGTCAAGGTCATCCTTCAATGTCAATGGTCAAATATATCACTTCAAAGCGGCGCAGAAGGGGCATTGTGTTTACGACAAACACATCTCTTGTTTTCAGATGATATTGTCTGAACTTGACATTAGTTCTATGTGTGATGATTAAAGCATTGTGTCATGTATGAAGATATTTTGCTTAAATGTTTTCATGTTGTGGTATTCACTCTTCTATATACTTTGTGTCAGAAGAAATTAAGTCTTTGATTTTTATAATATACAATTGTAATTAGATTTTTTCCTGATGATATTCTGAACTTGACATTTGTTCTAGGTGGGAGGGTTAAGGCATTGTTTCATGTATGAATATATTTTGCTTAAACGTTTTCATGTTGTGGTATTGACTCTTCTATATAATTTGTGTCTGAAGAAAGTAAGTGCTTGATTTTCATAATATACATCTATAATTTGATTTTTTATACGCCCGTTTTTCAAAACGGGACGTATTATAGTTTCACCCTTGGCGGGCGGGTGGACGCCGCCGGTGGGTGGACGGGCGGTTTCCACAGCAGTTTCTGCTATCTATTTCAAATAGTTTTCATCTGATCTTCACCAAACTTGGTCAGAAGTTGTATCTAGACAATATCTAGGTTAAGTTTGAATATGGGTCATGTCGAGTCAAAAACTAGGTCGCGGGGTCACTTAGTGCATTTCAGGATTAAGTATGGTTTCCGCTCTCTAACTGAAGAAGTTTTCATCCGATCTTCACCAAATTTGGTCAGAAAGTGTATCTAGACAATATTTAGGTCAAGTTCGAATATGGTTTATGCTGGGTCAAATACTAGGTCACGGGATAACCAAGTGCATTTCAAGGATTTAGCATGGTGTCCGCTCTCTTAATTGAAGTAGTTTTTTTTGTGTACATGATATTTAGGTAAAGTTCAAATATGGGTCATGCCGGGTCAAAAACTAGGTCATGAAGTCACTTAGTGCATTTCAAGCATTTAGCATGGTGTCTGCTCTCTAATTGAAGTAGTTTTGATCCGATCTTCACCAAATTTGGTCAGAAGTTGTGTCTAGATGATGTCCAAAACCTTCAAAAGGGCGTATCCTATGACAGTTTGGCACTCTTGTTTCCAGATGATATTGTCTGAACTTGACATTGTTCGAAGTGTAAATACATTTTGAAACTACTTTTTGTCATAAAAATGTTTGGGAGTATTTTTTGGAGGAATAAACTGTTTTAAATCGACGTTTCTTGTGGATTATATTTATAGATATTAATATCTTTAAACTAATATTCATGAGTTAGTCCGTACACACATTAGAATACGCATTAAAAAGCACAAAATACTGTCGAATGAAATTGAAAAAGGCCTAAATAAACAAAAAGATGGTTTAGCGTAACGCAACTGACCCACGAAAAATTGCTGCGAACCAATTTTCGGGGGCCTTCCTGGATTAAATTTTGAGGCTATACACTTAAAGGCAAAATAACAAAAAAAATTGGACCGATCGACACACCTCCAAAAGTCTTCTTTGTGATACACCAAATTTGTTAATTGAATTAGGCATAATTTGATTAAGGTATACATCTGTGTGATGAAGAATACGTAATAAAAACATTGTTTGATGGTACCTCTAAATGATAACCTGATACATGTGTGCTCTGTGTGGGACAACCCGAGGTATTCACCTCACAATGTATGTAGAATACTCGTATCTTAAAATGCAAAATATTGAAAAATACAATTGATGCATGGGTTTAAGTTACCAAAACTGTTGCCTGTCTATATTTATCATTCAAATATTTCATCAAATAGGGGTAGACCTCGGTGTGTTGGTACGGAACAAAGGACCTCTCCATGTGATATAAACCGGTATGTGTGTGTGTGTGTGTGTGTGTGTGTGTGTGTGTGTGTGTCCCAAAACTTTAACCAAAACTTTAACCTTAATCATAACTTTTGCAATATTGAACATAGCAACTTGATTTTTGGCATGCACGTGTATCTCATGGAGCTGCACATTTTGAATGGTGAAAGGTCAAAGTCAAGGTCATCCTTCAAGGTCAAAGGTAAAAAAAATAATTCAAAAACTTTAACCAAAACTTTTACCTTCTTCATAACTTTTGCAATATTTAACGTAGCAACTTGATATTTGGCATGCATGTGTATCTCATGGAGCTGCACATTTTGAGTGGTGAAAGATCAAGGTCATCCTTCAAGGTCAAAGGTAAAAAAATAATCAAAGTGGCGCATCAGGGGGCATTGTGTTTCTGACAACCACATCTCTTGTTAGCATTGTCTTTCCCCTGTTACATGCAATGTACATGTGGCTTATTAAATTGGAAACCCTGGTTTGCATGAGAATATTTTGCAAAACATAGTTAAAAAACATACATGTATACAAACTTAGTCATTACTGTTAGTATAATGAGCACCTCTATTTCTGAATATTTTGATTGGATGGTTATGGGCCTTTATGCGTGTGTCACATTTATGTTTGTGAAAGTGTGTAATTAGACAAAAGAATTTATATTTTTTTATTTTTTGGGTACAATTACTTATTTTAGAGTTATTTATAAGTAAATATTACAGATTGCATCTGCTAATCATGAACTCAACGAAGTCAGCTCAAGGAAGTGGAAGGCATGCTTGGAAAATATAAGTTTCCATTATGAAGGCAAATTTTAGTTTATTTCAAATTTGTAACCAAATGAAGTGACAAGGTCTTGAATTAAAATTTGATTGAACATTTGTTATCTGTCAAGAGAAACAGTTTGAAGCGAATGAATTAAGTATTGCCTATTGTCTATAAGTTTATTGTGTGACCTGAACCCTGTGAGGGATATTACTTATTTTTAAACGCCGGTTTTGAAAAAACGGGACGTATTATAGTTTCACCCTTGGCGGGCGGCGGGGTCCACAACAGTGTCCGCTCTCTAATTCAAATAGTTTTCATCCGATCTTCACCAAACTTGGTCAGAAGTTGTATCTAGACAATATCTAGGTCAAGTTCGAATATGGGTCATGCCAGGTCAAAAAACTAGGTCACTGGGTCACTTATTTATATCCAAATTTACTATGCCAGATATTTCATTTCAAGGTGTGTGGCTTTAAGGAATGTTTTTTAAATGGGTATATTACCAAGATCTGCACAGCCAGGATGATATTAACCTTCAGAAGTTAAAGCTTTCTAAGAATTATAAGGCGTGCCTTTTATACTTGAAATGATAAATCATTCTTTATTCATCATTCTATGTTCTTTAGGAACATACAAACATTTCCCACCCACCATGTGGATCAAGATGTTTGGGCTGATGATTCTGGGTCGTATGTGTGGACAAGGTGGTCTTCATTACATCATGATGCAGCTGTGTATTCAACAACATGTTAACCTGTCCTAGCGGATGTTGATTCATTCATATATAACTCGCTAGTATAGTACCGGCTGGATACGGCATTACTTATATACGAGCATGGGGTAGTAGTATATACCCGCTATGACTCGCTAGTATAGTACTGGCTTGATACGGCATTACTTATATACGAGCATGGGGAAGTAGGATATACCCGGTATATAACTCGCTAGTATAGTACCGGCTTGATACGGCATTACTTATATACGAGCATGGGGTAGTAGGATATACCAGGTATATAACTCGCTAGTATAGTACTGGCTTGATACGGCATTACTTATATAAAGGCATGGGGTAGTAGGATATACCCTGTATCTGACTCGCTAGTATAGTACTGGCTTGATAGGGCATTACTTATATAAAGGCATGAGGTAGTAGGATATACCCGGTGTATGACTCGCTAGTATAGTACTGGCTTGATACGGCATTACTTATAAACGAGCATGGGGTAGTAGCGTATACCCGGTATATGACTGGCTAGTATAGTACTGGCTTGATACGGCATTACTTATAAACGAGCATGGGGTAGTAGCGTATACCCGGTATATGACTCGCTAGTATAGTACTGGCTTGGTACGGCATTACTTACATACGAGCATGGGGTAGTAGTATATACCCGCTATGACTCGCTAGTATAGTACTGGCTTGATACGGCATTACTTATATACGAGCATGGGGTAGTAGGATATACCCGGTATATGTCTCGTTAGTATTGTACTGGCTTGATACGGCATTACGTATATACGAGCATGGGGTAGTAGGGTATACCCGGTATATGACTCGCTAGTATAGTACTGGCTTGAAACGGCATTACTTATAAACGAGCATGGGGTAGTAGTATATACCCGGTATATGACTCGGTAGTATAGTACTGGCTTGAAACGGCATTACTTATATACGAGCATGGGGTAGTAGTATATACCCACTATGACTCGCTAGTATAGTACTGGCTTGATACGACATTACTTATATACGAGCATGGGGTAGTAGGATATACCCGGTATATAACTCGCTAGTATAGTACTGGCTTGATACGGCATTACTTATATACGAGCATGGGGTAGTAGGGTATACCCGGTATATGACTCGCTAGTATAGTACTGGCTTGAAACGGCATTACTTATATACGAGCATGGGGTAGTAGGATATACCCGCTATATGACTCGCTAGTATAGTACTGGCTTGATACGGCATTACTTATATACGAGCATGGGGTTGTAGGATATACCCGGTATAAGACTCGTTAGTATAGTACTGGCTTGATACGGCATTACTTATATACGAGCATGGGGTAGTAGGGTATACACGGTATATGACTCGCTAGTATAGTACTGGCTTGATACGGCATTACTTATATACGAGCATGGGGTAGTAGGGTAAACACGGTGTATGACTCGGTAGTATAGTACTGGCTTGAAACGGCATTACTTATATACGAGCATGGGGTAGTAGTATATACCCGCTATGACTCGCTAGTATAGTACTGGCTTGATACGGCATTACTTATATACGAGCATGGGGTAGTAGGATATACCCGGTATAAGACTCGTTAGTATAGTACTGGCTTGATACGGCATTACTTATATAAGAGCATGGGGTAGTAGGGTATACCCGGTATATGACTCGTTAGTATAGTACTGGCTTGATACGGCATTACTTATATACGAGCATGGGGTAGTACGATATACCCGGTATATAACTCGCTAGAATAGTGCTGGCTTGATGCGGCATTACTTATATACGAGCATGGGGTTGTAGGATATACCCGGCATAAGACTCGTTAGTATAGTACTGCCTTGATACGGCATTACTTATATACGAGCATGGGGTAGTAGGGTATACCCGGTATATAACTCGCTAGTATAGTACTGGCTTGATACGGCATTGCTTATATACGAGCATGGGGTAGTAGGGTATACCCGGTATAAGACTCGTTAGTATAGTACTGGCTTGATACGGCATTACTTATATACGAGCATGGGGTAGTAGGGTATACCCGGTATAAGACTCGTTAGTATAGTACTGGCTTGATACGGCATTACTTATATACGAGCATGGGGTAGTAGGATATACCCGGTATATAACTCGCTAGTATATTACTTGCTTGATACGGCATTACTTATATACGAGCATGGGGTAGTAGGGTATACACGGTATATGACTCGCTAGTATATTACTTGCTTGATACGGCATTACTTATATACGAGCATGGGGTAGTAGGATATACCCGGTATATAACTCGCTAGTATAGTACTGGCTTGATACGGCATTACTTATATACGAGCATGGGTTAGTAGGGTATACCCGGTATAAGACTCGGTAGTATAGTACTGGCTTGATACGGCATTGCTTATATACGAGCATGGGGTAGTAGGGTATACCCGGTATATAACTCGCTAGAATAGTGCTGGTTTGATGCGGCATTACTTATATACGAGCATGGGGTAGAAGGGTATACCCGGTATATGACTCGCTAGTATAGTACTGGCTTGATATGGCATTACTTATATACGAGCATGGGGTAGTAGGGTATACACGGTATATGACTCGCTAGTATATTACTTGCTTGATACGGCATTACTTATATACCAGCATGGGTAGTAGGATATACCCGGTATATGACTCGCTAGTATAGTACTGGCTTATATTTTCTCTCTGATAGGCGTTTCTTGTTTGATTTAATTATTTTTAATTTGTTTAGCAGTCACATAAACAACCAAGCTATGTAATATGGAATTTTTACACCCATTATTGCTGCTTCTTCCTGTATTTGCGCGATGATTATCTGAGATATTAACTATATGATTCTATATTCTCAAATCTTTTCTATAAAGAAGGAATGTAGTTGACAATTGTTAATAGTTTTATTTGATCGTTCGTCAAAAAGTTGTAATTCTGTTACTCTTGTATCTTCAATGCAATTGAGTAATTAAATAGTAATTAAATTGAATGCGTTTTAATTCCCTTTTATTATTGTTTAATTTGAGTTACAATGCTATGACGTTAAATTTTATTTACACTTAAATGTATTATGAATATTGCTGGGCCAAGTGTGAGGTTGAGCGCTCTATAACCAGGTTTAAACCCCCAATGCTTTGCATTGACCGTTTCAAGGCGGTGACCCCAGCTTTATTCATATTTTGTGTTTATGTTGGTTTGTATTGTGCTGTATTGTGCTGTTTTGTACTGTTTGGGCAATCGGTCACTTGCCTTAAATAAAGGACCAACTAATTGTTTTTAATGAAAATTCAATACTGCTCCAGCAGCTGGAGTTTCACTTCTTTATATTGATACGGCATTACTTATATACGAACATGGGGTAGTAGGGTATACCCGGTATATGACTCGCTAGTATAGTACCGGCTTGATACGCCATTACTAATGTACGAGCATGGGGTAGTAGGATATATCCGGTATATGACTCGCTAGTATAGAACTGGCTTGATACGACATTACTTATATACGAGGATGGGGTAGTAGGATATACCCGCTATATAACTCGCTAGTATAGTACTGGCTTGAAACGGCATTACTTATATACGAGCATGGGGTAGTAGGATATATCCGATACATGACTCGCTAGTATAGTACTGGCTTGATACGGCATTACTTATATACGAGCATGGGGTAGTAGGATATATCCGATACATGACTCGCTAGTATAGTACTGGCTTGATACGGCATTACTTATATACGAGCATGGGGTAGTAGGATATACCCGGTATATAACTCGCTAGTATAGAACTGGCTTGATACGGCATTACTTATATACGAGCATGGGGTAGTAGTATATACAATGGCTGTTTGTAAAACATGCATGCCCCCCATATGGGCTGTCAGTTGTAGTGGCAGCCATTGTGTGAATACGTTTTTTGTCACTGTGACCTTTGACCTAGTGACCTGAAAATCAATAGGGGTCATCTGCCAGTCATGATCAATGTTCCTATGAAGTTTCATGATCCTTAGTTTCATGATCCTAGGCCTAAGCATTCTTGAGTTACCATCTTGAAACCATTTTATTATTTGGAGTAACTGTGACCTTGACCTAGTTACCTGAAAATCAAGATGGGTCATCTGCCAGTCATGATCAATGTACCAATGAAGTTTCATGATCCTAGGCCTAAGGGTTCTCAAGTTATCATCCGGAAACCATCTGGTGGACGGACCGACTGACCGACATGTGGAAAACAATATACCCCCTCTTCTTCGAAGGGGTGCATACTTAGAGAGCGGACACCATGCTCAAAGTTTAAAACGCACTAAGTGACCCCTTGACCTAGATTTTGACCCGGCATGACCCATATTCGAACTTGACCTAGACATCATCTAGATACAACATCTGACCAAGTTTGGTGAAGATCGGGTAAAAACAACTTGAATTAGAGAGCAGACACTTAATACGGACCGACAGACAAGACAGGCAGACGGACCGACAAACAAGCTCACTCCTATATACCCCACTAAACTTCGTTTGTGGGGGTATAAAAATGTATTAATAATGCTACTGGTATTTCATTTTTGTGTATTTTAGTCTTATATACAATATGTATAGTTTCTAATAAGTGCATTCTTCCAATTTACTATTCATGACACTTAACTTCTACGTTATAAACAACTACTTTCATATCATTTGCTGTTATTTGTAACTGAACGAGCAAAGAAAAAAAAATTACGTTTTGAATAACTAATAAATCCTTCCAACAATAAGCATTTTTCCTTGTGACTTGACTTTCACTGGGAATCAAACCCAGATCTCCTACTTACTTAGTAAGTCGGCATGTTTTCTTTACACCATGAAAGCGATAAGTTGAAGGAAAAAGCTAATCATTATGTACACAAAATATATTTAACGGATACAATTTTTAGAAGTCTTTTTCCTACAAGTCTGTATTAACCATTTGACCCCCATGGCATGGCCAGTTTTATGATGACACAATTGTGTTTAGTTTTACTACATTTACACGATGCTATGCTGAATACCAAATATCTATGCAGTCAGATTCATAGATAATTTTCCACTTTATACATAAAAGGAAAACAAGATACTACAAAGCAGGGTTAATTAAATTTGGACTTGCTCACATTTTGGCAAATGACAATTTTCCAAAACAATCAAATTATAGAACAAAAGCCCTAAGGTGCTCAACTGTGACCAGAAGGAACTAAACTATTCTGAGAGGGTGTAGTTTAGAATAATAAATGTACTTGATGAAAAATATGTAATTTGTAGGCAAATTATCATTTATAAACTTGACTTTGCTTATCATTACAGCAAATGTTTAAACAAACTTTAAAAAAAGGAACACAATTTCAAATGCAACTTCCAGTGTTTACAAGCTTTTTTTAATTTGACATTTTGACCCACTTTTTGACGTTATGTGATCCAGTTTCAAAGTCAGCTGAGATTACATTGGGCCAAACGCTCTTATCATCGTTCATGAAAAATGCACATAAAAAGGGCTAATTGTGTGTTAACAAGGTTCTACTCTAGCAATTTAAAAAAAACTGTCATGTCCACTGGCAGCCATGTTAGTCTACAAACTGGAACCAGTTACGAACTCGACAACTGAGCTATCGTTAGAATAAATATTCTGACTAAAATTTATGGAGATATGGCTAAAAATGTCACTTCTAGAGAGTTTACAAGGTTTCATTATAGCCATATAAAGACAATTGCCTCGCGCTCTAGTGGATATGTTTTTTGAATAGACATAAAAATTTCGAAACTGGACTGAGCCATCATTTGAACAAATATTCGACCAAAATGCATGAAGATTGGAAAAAAACAGTGACTTCACTAGTGTTCAAAAGGTTTCACTATAGCTATATAAGGAAAACTGCCCAGCCCTGTTACATACGGTCATTTATAAAGCTCCACAACTGTTGTCGTACGTTAAACAGTTTTCTAGATAGTAATTTCCCACTATTTTTTTCCATCAGTGCAGCTTATGATCAACAGTTAACTAGTCACTTCCACTTTAAACCTGTCCACTGTAAACACAAGGTCTACTGTTTTGACCTTTTAATACTTTTTCTTTCTTATTGCTTTTGAAATATCATCTTATATATAATGTTATAATGTTCGCATGTATCTCCAATTATATTCTACAACACCAGTTCAATACATTGAGCTGTACACTATAAATGTAGAGTGTAAAATATGATGATAACATTTCTCATCTCTTCTTCTTGTCAATCACTCAAATGGAAACACTGGCCCCTGTGGTACACATTCTTTTTGATCAGCATGTTTTGTCTGCCAAACTGAAAAAAATAATAATCACAAATAAACATTTTAAAGAGAAGTGTAATGCCCCCACACTAATCTTTAGTTTCAAAACAATTGTAATGTCCAAACAAAATTAAACTAAAATACCAAAGTGTGCAAGTTCAAATGCTTTTTACTTTGAGCTAATAGAGAGAGTTATATAGACAACAAGACATTTGCACATGGTGAATACTTGTGTTATTTGGATAAGGCATTACCATGATATAGTCTGAGCAGGTAGTAGGACGCAATGCATGCCTCTCCAACCGCTCAACTATTGTGACTGCTAGATGATGATTTCAGCTGAGGAGCTAAACAAAAATGAGCAAGGGCCATAGTTCTGCAAAATTTGGGCTCATATATAATTTATTCCTTTAAGATGCCATGTTTCCAATGTTGACTAGAAATGGCGCGGCAGAGGTCGACGCGTATCCCCACGCCGCATATTTGACCCAGGGGCGCCCCAGGGTTGGTAATGAGGCCATGCATAGTTGAGATTGACCATATTGTCATAAGAGAAGATCAGTATCAATTAGAAGTGAATCAATGTAGAAATGAAGAAATTATAGTAAAAGGCAATTTTGGGTGGGCGTAGCCTATGTGGGCGAGGCACCCCAGGGTTGGTAATGGGGCCATACATAGTTGAGATTGACCGTATTGTCATAAGAGAGGTTCAGTATCAATTTGAAGTAAATGGGTGAAGAACTTTTAAAGTTATCTAAGGATCCAGAAAAGTGTCAGATTGACAGACACAGAGCGCAAACCATAAGTCCCTCTCCTTTTTCAAGGGTAGGAAACTAACAAGTTTTGATGATAATGAAAAAAATAATGGTCAAAACAAGAAACTGATTAAAATACAAAGTTAGGTCGCCCAAAGGGTGTTCTCATTATGTTATATGTACAAACAGGGATTTCAGATATTAAAGGGGTCAGGACCATGGATAATTAATAAACCCTCATGTCAATTTCATGTGAATTGCCAGCATTAAATTTTAACGTTAACCTACCATTACTAACATCAAGAGTGTCTTGGTTTGGGTCAAGCTTTCGTATATTGATTGGAGACATAGTGTAATAGCTGTGATATTTTAGGAATAAAATGAACCTAAACACAAAACTGAACAAAATTTGCACCTTTCTATGTATCTTTTGACTTATGACCTTGAAGGATGACCTTGACCTTTCACCACTCAAAATGTGCAGCTCCATGAGATAAACATGCATGCCAAATATGAAGTTGCTATCTTCAATATTACAAAAGTTATGGCAAAATGTTTAAGTTGGAGCAAACAAACCAACAGACAGGGCAAAAACTATATGTCCCCCACTATAGTTCATTCCAACGCTCACTGACACTGGAACCCCGGGGAGAGTAAAAGAGCTCCACTATATATATTTCTTATATAATAGTCGAGCATAAAACCCTATTTTACTATGATTCAAGGGCCATAACTCAGGGGTGTCTGGGTCTATTTGGCCAATTATCTAAATTGACCTAGATGTTATTGCCTTACACATTTTCATGAAGTTTGGTGAAGATCTGATGACAATTGCTTGACTGATTGAGCGGAAAATAATCCGGACGGACTGACAGACGGACTTACTAACTAACAGACGGAAGGATGGACTAACTAACTAAAGGACGGAGCGATTTTAATATGCCCCCAAAATCGCTGGTTCGGGGGCATAAAAATGATATTGTATAAAATGTATTGTATTTCTTAAACTGTATGAACTGTTATATGTAATTTCAATTTAACATTATCATTACATCTTCTCACGCTAGATTATATACAGACAGATCAATCCCTTGTTTATCTTCCAGGGATCAGAAGATTTCTTGAAATCACTATGAACTGTTTATCATTTACAATACTGTATGAAATTAATGACAGGCTTTTTCCGCTCCATTTTGGGAATACGCCACACTGGATTTTTGGGAATTTCGCGTCGTGAAAACCCCCATTTTGGGAAAAAAATTATTCGCAAAATTGGCTCAATTGGGAAAAATGATCGCATGTAAATAGTGTTTCTTATATTTCAAAGAAGCCGTTAACTGGTAAATAACGACTATTTTGATAACTTATTATTAAAATTTTACAAAGTATTATGAACGTGAGATAAGTGCAGGTTTTTTAATCTGAATTTGGGGAAAAGGCCTGGCCTTTTTTGAGGTGAAAAAAATCGTGTGAAGCGCCGGATTTTGAGGAAAATAAGGAAAGTCTTAAATAATCATTAACATATTTTACAGCTTTTAAAACAAATTCAAGGAAACAGATAATTTAATTATGCAACACTTTCTATTTTCTACACCGGATCAGGTAAACTTATATATTTTAAGTAAAAAAAAAAAAAAAAAAAAAATATTTTTTTTTTTGGGGAATTTTTTTTTCGATTGGGAAAAAAACAACCAAATTTGCATTGGGAATGGGGCCGAATTTCGGACCCGTGGCATAGGGCGGAAAAAGCCTGAATGACAAAGTTATGGTCCAGACAAACTTCAGGTTTAAAACACAATAAGTGACCCCATGACCTAGTTTTTGACCCGGCATGATCCATATTCAAACTTGACCTATACATCATCTAGATACAACTTGTGACCAAGTTTGGGTGAAGATCTGATGAAATTTCGGGACAGACCAACGGACCAACAAAGTGGTTCCTATATAGCCCCAAATAACAATGGTAATGGGGGTATAAAAAGATAGTATTACCAGCAGTTGGTTTCAATGGAAAATTTTTACCAGACAAGAGGCTTGATGCAAATTGTTGTGAGGAGAAACTGGAAAATATCTGAAACAAAAATAAAGTCTTATATAATTTGAAGCGCTTTATTGTTAAGTCAAATTTCAATATTTGATAATCATAATACTGCTAGCTGTCTGATTACAGAGGAGTCTTCACAACATAATGCGTTAACAGTTTTCCTGCAATAAGCAAACAGGACGAAATCAACAACATGAGTATTTATAATATATTCAGAGACAAAGATGATCCATCCATGTCTTTGGAAATAAACAAAGGGCATTTAACAATTATTTTGGCCTCATTTTAGCCATGTTGATAAATATAATGGGTCATAATGCTTTGTGTGTTACAAGTGAAACTCCAATAAAACCAGTGCTCCAGCTTGGCATGAATGGAAGGGCGCAGCACCCTGCCATTCTAAGATTCCAACCTGTCCACCTTGGACACCCTTCATGCCCTTTGATGAAAATGCCGAGTTGGGAACAACCAACCGGCGTCATTTTAAAACTTGTCAAAGATATTATTGGGTTGAATCTTCTGACAAAGTTTCATGAAGATCGGACAATGAATGTGGCCTCTAAAGTGTTAACAAGATTTTACTATAGCAATATAAAAATAAATGCCCCGTCCTTTGGCAGCCATGTTTTCCAAGCAAACGTACCCATTTTCTCATACAAGAAATTATTTAGACCAATCTTCCGACCAAATTTCATGGTGATTGGACAATAAATGCTGCCTCTAGAGTGTCAACAATGCAAATGTTGACGCTGTACAACGCAGGACGGACAAAGGTGATCACAAAAGCTCACCATGAGCACATTGTGCTAGGGTGATCTAAACAAGAGCTGTCAGAGGACAGCGCGCTCGACTATTCGAGTGCTTGACAGTATAACGTAAGCCATCATGGGGTAATTGTTCATATTCAATCATTTATTAGGCAATCTTTCAAAAAAAAAATTAGGAGGGGGAAAAGAGTATACTGTGTCATTTATTAGATGATCTATCAAAAATTAAAAAAAGGAAAAATATAAAAAAAATGGGGGGGGGGGGGGGGGGGGGGGGGAAGGGGGATTCTGGGTTGGGGCGTGGGGTATTGTTTAGGTGGAATCCATTGTGGTACTCAGGTAATTTATAAAATCTGCTCATAAATAAAGAAGTTATGGCAATGTAACTAAAGTAATATGCATATAATAATGGAAAAAGGGCCATCATTCTTACAAAATGCTTGATACAGTTGTCTGCTCTTCTTTATAGATTGGGGTCATGTTGGTAAATAAGTTTGCAAAATATGAAAGCAATATGTCAAGGGACATTGAAAATATTTTAAGCTGTACGCCAACTTTAACATAGATTTATCAATAATATGAATATTCTAAATGGTAAAGGGGCCATAATTATTAAAAAATGCTTGATAGAGTTGTCTGCTCTTGTTTATAGGTTGGGGTCATGTTGGTAAAGAAGAATGCAAAATATGAAAGCAATATGTCAAGGGACATTGAAAATATTTGGGGTAGTACGCAAACTTTTAACATTTGCTGCATTTTCTAAGTGGAAAAGGGGCCATAATTATTACAAAATGCTTGATAGAGTTGTCTGCTCTTGTTTATAGGTTGGGGTCATGTTGGTTAAGAAGTATGCAAAATATGAAAGAAATTGTCAAGGAACATTGGAAATATTTGGGGTAGTATGCAAACTTTTAACATGTGCATGCTCATGCTAAGCCAATGCTAAGGCTAACGCCAACGCCGGGAGAGTAGAATTGCTCCACTATATGGATTTCATATATAATAGTCGAGCTAGAAAGGGTCTTTCTGTAAATCTTTAAGAGAACAATTTTTTTTATTATTATTAAATATGCTTGTTTCCATATATCATTTAAGGCCCTAAAATCATTCAGGATATAATTTTGTAAAATGAACTTTGAACATTTTTTACAGAAATGAAATGATCCTAAAGTTCCCTGCGATGCAAAGTAATTTTTACACACGAGATATTAAAAAAAAAATGTTAACTTGTCCAGGCTATTCGGGCCGGCTGTGCTCTAACTGCCTATGGAAAATCTTGATATATATTACCTGTTGTGACCCTTGAGATCCTTATGAAATGTTCATAATTCACTGTATGTAAAAAAAGTAGTATTACCAGAAAATCGGGTTCAAAAGTTATTTCTTTCAATACAGGATGGTTGGTGGGAAACGTCTTCCAACGAAACTGAAAAACATCTAAAAGAAAGAGACGTCTTGTATAATTTGAAGCACTATTCATTTTAATACAATTGTGTTTTGACAGCCATAGTTCTGCTGAGCCTAAAAATTTAAAGTAGGTCAACAAAACACAAAATGAAATCCAATGATTGCATCACCGAGTCTTCTACATATCCAATAAATAAAATTAATATTTATATATAGATGGTTTGATACATGACACAACATCAGGGGTGTCAAATGTCCCAAATTTGAAATCCTAATGATAAAGTCTGGAGTCTGAGGCCGTAGGTCCCTTACAGGTAGTCACCCAAAGTCATAGTTTATTGTTTTTTTATAGTCTTTTAGTTGCTATTTCTGGTGAGTAAAATGCAAAATATTATAAGCCAGACCACCAGTAACACTCTATGTGTAATGGTCATTTTATATAAATGTTATAAAGAACAATGATAACAAGGGCTGTTTGTAAAACATGCATGCCCCCCATATGGGCTGTCCGTTGTAGTGGCAGCCATTGTGTGAATACGTTTTTTGTCACTGTGACCTTGACCTTTGACCTAGTGACCTGAAAATCAATAGGGGTCATCTGCGAGTCATGATCAATGTACCTATGAAGTGTCATGATCCTAGGCAAAAGCATTCTTGGGTGATCATCCGGAAACAATTTTACTGTTTCGGGTCACCGTGACCTTGACCTTTAACCTAGTGACCAGAAAATCAATATGGGTCATCTGGGAGCCATGATAAATGTACCCATTAAGTTTCATGATCCTAGGCGTAAGCGTTCTTGAGTTATCATCGAAAACCATTTAACTGTTTCGGGTCACCGTGACCTTGACCTTTGACCTAGTGACCTCAAAATCAATAGGGGTCATCTGCCAGTCATGATCTATCTACCTATGAAGTTTCATGATCCTAGGCGTATGCGTTCTTGAGTTATCACCCAGAAACCATTTTACTATTTGGGGTCACTGTGACCTTGACCTAGTGACCTCAAAATCAATAGGGGTCATCTGCAAGTCATGATCAATCTACCTATGAAGTTTCATGATCCTAGGCATATGCGTTCTTGAGTTATCATCCGGAAACCATTTTACTATTTCGGGTCACCATGACCTTGACCTTTGACCTAGTTACCTCAAAATCGATAGGGGTCATCTGCGAATCATGATCTATCTACCTATGAAGTTTCATGATCCTAGGCCTTAGCGTTCTTGAGTTATCATCCAGAAACCACCTGGTGGAAGGACAGTCAGACCGACCGACCGACATTTGTAAAGCAATATACCCCCTCTTCTACGAAGGGGGTCATAATAAATGTTAATCCACTAACCATACGGTAAAACAACTGTCCAAAAATATATCCAGATATGTCTTTTGCAAATGAAATAATATATGCACTTAGTTTGACAGCAGAAAATGGAAATTTAATGATGGGGGACATATGCTACATTTTGTAGTATGTAAGATTGTTTATAATTAACCCTGTTTGTTTCAAAATAAATATATTTTTAGTTGTGTTGACCTTGACCTTGGAGATATTGACATAATTCTAATGTGCGATACAATGTCCCACGATGGTGAACAAATATGCCAAATGATTTTTTAAGTCTCACAATGAATGACATAGTTTGGCCCGGACAAGCTCATTTATGGCGATTTTTGACCTTTGAACTCAAAGTGTGACCTTGAACTTGGATATATCGACGTAATTCTTTAGAGCGACACACCCTCTAATGATGGTGAACAAATGTGCCAAATGATTTTAAATTCCCACCATGAACCACAACGTTATGGCCCAGACAAGCTTGTTCCGCCCGCCCGCCAGCCAACATTTGCCAATCTAATAACCCGTTTTTTCTTCGGAAAACCTTGTTAAAAAGACCAGGAAAAATCCGTACTAAGCAAACATGCCCGGCATCATACAAATGAAGCAATTACAATATTTGTTCACACCCCCTTAAAATAAATCATCGATTTACACTGATCTAAAATTCAATCCTGAATGGCTCAAATCGGGATTTCCAAATAATCCGGACAATTAACACCCTTGCAACATGCATGGGTTGCTAAGTTACTAAATGTCCTACATATAACAAATTCAGAATTTTTTTACCATCCCACTCACACAAATAGCAATTGCAAGATGATGTCCATTACAAACCTGTTTGTAATCATTCTGACCTTTTTGTACTTCCATAGTATTTCAAATTTTAATGTGATTTAAGTACAAACACCTTATTATAGAAGGTATCCCTAAGATCATATTGATTGCCATGAGTAATAATCCAACAGATTGGCTTTGTTTGTATGCCAATAGATAGAGCTTGCACATTCTTTTTCAATATGTGGTTATGGACAACTGTAAACATTACTTCATGTATTTTTAGGGGCCTTTGCATGTTTTGGTAAATTGACAAAATAAAACAAGAGCTGTCACCATAGGATGACTTATGCCCCCTATAAATGCTTGATAGAAGTTATGAGCTTTTTTCGAAACCTAAACACAGATTTCGAAACCTAAACGCGGACCCTTAGTTCAAGGTCACAGTGGTCAAAATTTGTGTGCGTATGGAAAGGCCTTGTCCATATACACATGCATACCAAATATGAAGGTTATATCTCAAGGGACATAGAAGTTATGAGCATTTTTCAAAACTTAAACGCAGATTTCGAAACCTAAACGTGGACCCTAACTTCAAGGTCAAGGTCACAGGGGTAAAAAATTGTGTGCGTATGGAAAGGCCTTGTCCATATACACATGCATACCATATATGAAGGTTATATCTCAAGGGACATAGAAGTTATGAGCTTTTTCCAAAACCTAAACGCCGATTTCGAAACCTAAACACGGACCCTATGTTCAAGGTCACAAGGGTAACAATTTTTGAGCGTATGGAAAGGCCTTGTCCATATACACATGCATACCAAATATGAAGGTTATATCTCAAGGGACAAAGAAGTTATGAGCATTTTTCAAAACCTAAACGCAGATTTTGAAACCTAAACGCTGACCCTAACTTCAAGGTCAAGGTCACAGGGATAAAAATGTGTGTTCGTATGGAAAGGCCTTGTCCATATGCACATGCATACCAAATATGAAGGTTATATCTCAAGGGACATAGAAGTTATGAGCATTTTTGCAAACCTAAACGCAAAGTGTGACGGAAAGACGGACCGACAGACAGACAGTCTGATAACTATATGCCCCCTTTTCTTCGAAAAGGGGCATAAAAATTGTTTCAGACTGACTCACTCGCACATTTTTGTTTCAGTTATGATATTAGTGAGAAAACAGTTGTACTTAACATTAGCAACCTGAAAATGGTAAATCGTTGCAAAGCAAAACAGTTGAATAATTTGGAGTTCTGTTGTTGTTTTTTGTGACACTACGAGCTTTGCTTATAGAAACTGAAAGTATAAAATATTGTATGAGCACGGATGGCCGTCTTAGCGTTAGACTTTTACTCCAGAGGTCAGTGGTTCGAGCCCAGATGAGGATTACTTTTTCTTTTAATTTTTTTCTTGTTTTTTACTTGAGCTTTTTAGATTTAATGTTTACATTTATAAATATAACGCATTTGATTACAAACTTCAATACATGCCAAAATCTGTTATAAGGTCCCTTAAATACCAAGATGAGTATCAAGGAACCTGAGTGAAACATTTTATTTTATTTTGGATATATACAGGACTGCCTATTGGAAACAAAAAGTTTGCTCGATTCTTTAATGACTTACAAAAATATTTATCAAATCAAGTAGGTTAATTTATTCTTCGCCTGTTGTCCCATCTCACCAACCAGCTTCCTCCAGGCTTGTCAGTTCCGGGCGAGTCTCTCCAGCTGCCCCCATTTTGGCCCATCTGCTTAGAATCTGCATCCAGGTCACGGCGCCAGGTGTTAGTGTATTTGAAATCAAGTAGGTTGGATGCCATTAAATGTGATTTTAAACACCATAATGAAAGACAAAATACCATGTAACAGGTTTATTTCCATTCTATTACTAACAAGCAAATTCATTGAATATATATCCCCCGCTAATTAGCTTCTGGACAAAAAAGTGTTGTATTTGACACTCAGGTAAAAAAGCATTTTTTTTAGGTTTGACGGGCCATAACTCCGTTATTAACAGATAGTGTACAATGCCATTTGGCATGCATCATCTCTTATCCATATATATACTCATACCAAGTTTCAATGAAATCCGCCAAAGAACTTCCAAGATATGGCCCTCAACACAAAAGTGCCGGACAGACGGAAAGACGGGCGGACAAGGCTAAAACAATATCCCTCCGCCTATTGCGGGGGGATAATAACATGAATGTAAATTAAAACCAGCACATATATAAATTTACTGCATAGAAGGGTGTATTAAATATAATTTAGGGCTGTACAATACTTACTGATATATGAGAACATATTTACTTCTAGTAAATATAAATAAATGTAGTAGTAATACTTACACACTTGTGACTTTGAGTTTATACATGAAACTAAACTGTCTTTTTAATTTTAAGACAGTTTTTAATTCCTGCCATAGTATTAAGAAGTCACTTGCTCAATAACACATTTAAGCATGAGCTGTTTTTTTAATCTGCATACATAAGAAAACATCGAAAAAAACACAAGAGGTGCATGTATCCGAAAGTAAATTACGTCCGAAATCAGGCAAGTTAAGCATGCGCAAAATTCACCAAAACATCGATTAAATATGGTTTAAACAGAACCATATGTAAAACGTGAATGATAAATTAAACATTATCCAACAAAAGCATGCAGCTTGAACCAAAAAACAACAACAAAAATCAGCAATATAGCAATGTTGTTGAATAACTCAGCGAAGGCTAGCAAGAAGAGAATTTTCCAGGGGAAACAACTAAAAAAGTAATGCAAACGGATTTAAATGGCTCATGCACGAAAGTTTATAATATAGCAACAACACATGATTTTGCTATAGATTGCGAAAGATTTTTTTAACTTTTACTCGAAGATTCCTTAACTAAATAAAGTATCAATAAAAGTTAAAACTTTGAGTTTGACCTACTTAGCAATTCAATGGTCAAAACAACCTCGAAATAGCTTGTCTTCATGGCAACAATACAATTGTTGAGTTTAAGTTGAGGTAATAATGATAATACTATCCGTATTCTCTACCTAGAATATTCATCATGTTAAAATATCCAATAAATGTAGTAGCTTTCTTTTCACGCTAACAATTCAAGATGGCTAACAATCGGTTTTGCTTGGGCATGCGCATTGCAAGCCTATTTGGTTTGGTCCCGCCTTTTTCTCCATATATGGTCATTTGAGCATTATTGACGGCTGTGGACCATCCACATAGCCAATCGCACATTCTCGGCCCTTTCCGTCAAACATCGGATAAGTCCGATTATGATAATCTGCGAGGGGTACCGAATGCCACATAGCCAGTTTCTGTTTCTGCTTGAGTAAATCGCTGATGTTGGTTTCCCGCCCTGCAATGTCGCCAGTGAGCTTAGCCGGCCCAAAGAATATACATGTAGTAAAGTTGCCCGTAAAGTTGCGTTGTAAAGTTTACCTTTTTAAGAAAACTGTTTAAAGAAAGGAGTAATACTTGTGGCATTTGAAGGGAACACCTTTTTGAGCAAGGTTGCGTGAATGAGCGAATTTCAACTAGCTTCTCGGTAAGCGTAAAATGTCTTTCATTTATTTTATATTAGAAAAGGTACGGTTGTATGCATACAGCAATTAAGGATCGTTGCGTCTTAACTTCGCGGCTGTGTTCACAATATTAAAAGCAAAATTATGTCAGTTAGTTAACCTTCTCGAATTTTTCCTGGCAGGTTAAGCCGCAGTTTTTACCAGGTGTAAATGCAAAAGACATACTTATGAAATTATAGTAAATTGTTATTTAGATGTTCCATTTGGATCAGGGCCAGATAGGAAAGTGAGAAAGATAAAATCATTATTTCAGACCCAGCAAACAATCTATATGGGACCTATATGGGCTGCCAACATGGGACCCAGATGGGGAGTGCAACCGGGCTCCACATGGGTCCCATCTGGGCTGCCCCATGAAAGTATATGGGGCAGCCCAGATGGGACCCATATGGAGCCCGGTTGCACTTCCCATCTGGGTCCCATGTTGGCAGCCCACATGGGGCCCATATAGGTGTCCACATGGGACCCATATAGGTCCAACATGGGCATCCCTTTTACTCAATATGGGCTACATACAGGCAGCCCTTTTACTCAATATGGGCTACATACGGGTAGCCCTTTTACTCAATATGGGCTACATACGGGCAGCATTGTACTAAATATAGGCTACAAACTGGTAGCATTGTATTCAATATGAGTACACAGAGCCTGTACAATTTTGGACAACGCATTAATGGAAATTCAGGTTGTTAAAAATAATATGTAGGCTGCAAACATGAAATACTGTGTGTTCAAATTGAACATCAGACAAAAGATTCTTGTACATGTACTTCCAATTTCATTTTTTTAAATGTTTTATCTATTTCTTCTTGTTGGAACAGAGTGATATCAAAGGGTTTAAAAGCTAAATAGCATTATCCTGCAAGAAATACAAGGTTTTTGTTAAAAGACTTAAAAATGTATAAAAGTACTCTCAACTTTTATTCACATAAAGTATTACACACATATACATGGAAACATACATACATAGCAGGAGGATCCCACGTTAACTATTCTACCAGAAAATTCTAAAATAATATGGTGATTCCTAACTTTTTGAATGTAACATCAGCATATTTTACATGAAGTTGCTAACGAAAACATGTTTCTATCTAATGTTCTTTCCGCATGGAGTATATCTCATAATCTATAAACTCTGTCCCAAACCAACAGTAAAACTATTTTATGGAACAATAAAGACATAACTTCAAACAATAAGACGTTTTTCTATAACATTATATATGTCGACCAGTTATACAACTATAGAATTAAGGACTTCTATTATTTTGATATTAAATATATATTACATATACAGAATACCTTCAAGTATATCCCTGATGTAGTCTACACATTACTCAAAAGCATACCCATGCATATTAAAACTTTAACCAATACAAATAACAAACCATGTACTCAAAGAACATTTGTAGAAAACATACTTGCAATACTAAACACAATATTTTATAAACTACAAATTAAAAACCCTGCAGAAAAATCAAAAACTCAAATAAATGGCAAATCCTTTTTCGAGAACAAGTCCATATTATTATCTTTGATATCTTCATACATTCTAGTGTTTTTCGTAATTGCACATGATATATATATATATATCTTTATATATATATATATGTCTTTTAAAACCTTCAAAAACTGGAATGCTGTTTCTTCTTTTGCAAAGGAATATATACCATTTCATTTCCAGATAAAAAAGATTGTATGCTTTCTTAGAAGATGAGCCTTAAAGGAATGGTTTAGGATCAATGGAGAAAAAACTGTCAATAACATTTACAACAATGCTTAATATATTAGATAAAAAAGCTTGAACTATGCAGCAGTCCTAGAAAAGATGGATCGTAGCTTCATCACCAAGATGCTCTTCAAACTCATCCATTTGCTCAAATGTTCCAATTGGAAGACTGATGTTCTCTGGCAGTTGCATTGGCTCGTCATCAGTAGCTGACCTAGCCAAGAGCCGCTGCAGCATCCGCTTCATTTCCCTGTTCTCGTCTCTCATTGTTTTCAACACCGTTAAAATCTGTGTAACTGCATCTGAAGACAGAATAAAAAAAAAACTGTACCTAAAATTATGTTGACAATAACATATATCACGGCTGGGTCGGATATAATTATATCGGATGTGTGCCGATATAGCGGCGGCGGGCCCGATTTGTCCCAACAGCTGTTGTATGGCTAGGGCTGAGTAATGGCAACTTGCACCTATATGCCCGTCAACGTCAATTTGTTTCTTTTATTAGTAGAAGTATGTATTATTATAGATCACTAAATGACTGTGTATTTTATATTTTTTAAGTTGGATTATCTGTTTACATCAATTTTTTATGTAATTGACTATCAGGCATTTTATAAGCAGTAATTCCAAAACTGAAATTATTTTAAGTTAAAGTTTCAAGCACAAAAATTAGTTACTTTGTCCTATGAACTGTCTTTGGGAAGGCTCTTCAGCTGGACTTAATGGGAGTGACCGGCCTCTGTCATGCACTGCTGGCAGGGGTTTTTCAGTACTGTCTGCGTCTCCGGGAAACGGAGGCATTCCCAAAGCAAACGGACTCGTTCCCAATCGAATTTTGATTGCATTTTTCCCAATTCCAAAAAATAAAATCTTCCAAAATCGTAAAAAGTAAACATTATTTATATCGAAAGAGTGACTTCCCTTCATTCGCGACGTAATAAAGCCTTTAGTGACACAGATTTTTTGGTGTATTTGCCGGATGCATTTACTCTCAGCGATGACGTTCGAAATGTTCTGCATTATACAAGAGTATATAGAGCCGCACAATACACATTCTATACCATATCTGTAGACGCTTATTTTCAATCATGGCTTCGCACAATAGTAAATATTACATTAAAAAAAAACACAAAAAATAGACGCTAAAGGATGTGTAACGATATCATCGATGTTTTCGAAACGCTCAGAATCTTCTGAAATTACTGCCGCGAGTAACCCTGAACAGACAGGCTTGGACGATAAGCAGCAAAATGTAACAGCAACAGAAGTAATGCCAGGGTCGTCAATCACAAAATCGGCAACTGAATGCTCAGAGCCTTGTAAGAAAGTTGTAGTTCAATTGTCATTTAATACATTAAAGAATGAAATGAAATACCTATGGCTCTATTTTAGCTCGGTCAAAAATGTTGCTGTAACTTGTGTTTGGGCAGTGTTTGTTTTGCATGTGTTTATATAAAGAAAATTGTTAAACCACAGACTTATTTGAGCATGATTAATTCAATTTTTTTCCCAAAATGAGCCGTTTCACGAAATAAAAATTCCCAAAATGGGCAATTTTGTCGATAAAAAATTCCCAATTTGGTCAGACTCCTTTTCCCAAAGTAGGCAGAAAAACCCCTGGCTGGACATTCCTTGTAAAGACGATGTTGGCAAACGAGGTGGTGAATATTTATTTTCTGAAATAAATTTGTACAATAAACATATCGAATTTAATTTAGCAAGAGGCAATGATTTTTTTAAAATGGGAATATTTGAATGATATTTGGCATTGATGTTATACTACTTAAAACAAACATAATGATGTCTTTCATTTTTTATTAGGATGAAAAATAGATTTTTTATGATTTTTTTAAAACACGTAAAAAAATAGGTGAATTTTTCTGCTGTTTTTTCTGCCAAAAATCTGGTTCATTGCCAGCAAACAACTGACATTTGCATTTAACCAGCTATTTTGGCCATTTATAAGTTATTTTTATCTATGTGAATGCCTTTTTAGATATAAAACACATTAAAACATATTAATAACACGTATTTTTTATTGGTTTTGCACTTTTTACTGCACAGTTTATGGCAAAATAAGGGGGCATACAAATATATATTTATGTGCGTGAATAGCCTTTGTCTTTACTGCTATCAACAACAACTCTGCAGCTTTTTTAAGGTTTTATTTTCAATAATAACTAATGGTGAACTAACACATAATTTGTTGACACAATTTATATTTGTTGTGCATACACAATATACAAATACTTGTGAAATGTCCAATTACCCGACATTACATAATGATGAATTAAAATGACACATGCCTCCCAATCACGATGACGAGTTGTTCAAATTAAAAAAAAACAACATTGTTGATGTTGGTTTTTTTGTCAGTCAAAGGTAGCATATAGGCAAAAACTAATCCCAAAGATTGAATTTTTTCATAAGTGATGATTGATGAATCATTTTACTTCAACTGCACTCTCACATGTCAGACCGACAGTGTCACGAGCAGACATAGTGGTCACTACAAAACAATGAAATTCTTATGGGGGCTTTCAATAGTTTTGACAAGTTTTATATGTTGTTCACTCAATTAAAATAAATTGTCCATTAGGTAAAATAAGTCCTCAAATTATAAATACACCCCAAGAACAACAGCCAATACTTAAATAAGGTTAACATGCAGACAATAGTTCACTGCCACACATGTTTAACAAAAGTAAAATCATTTGCTTCATTAAATAGGTTCAAAAACCAAAATTCTTCTTATTTAAATAAGACCTAACACTAGTTATTTGAACTTCAATGTATCTGTAAGTATTTTTCCGAAGATAGGTGACTAACAAACCTATCCAATGGTTTAAAAAATCTTATATTCAGTTATCGCCTATGGTGATTTCTTCCTGATTTCTTCTCTTTTCCCCCCGCTGCCTTCAGCTTCTTTGCCTCAATCTCCTCTATCGGGGCGCATTCACAAACGGCAGCTTCTTGCGGTACTCTGTAACATGTAAATGAACATTTGAGCTGCACTCTGGGAAAACGGGGCTTAATGCATGAGCCTAAAGTGTCATCCATATTAGCCTGTTTAGTCCACACAGGCTTATCAGAGACAACACTTTCTGCTTCAACTGGATTTTCTTTAAGAAGGGACTTTCTTAAACGGAAAATAGCTTAAAGGTTCATTGTTTTTACCATTCAAGGCTTTTTTAAGGCTGTTGGGGGAAGGGGCCTTAGCCTTCATATTATATAGGAAAAAGTGTGTGAAACCCAAAATTTGGGGACACAACTCATGCATTGTTAGTCATAGGGGAATGTAATTTCCAGGTGTAAGTTTCTTTTTTTGGGTTAAGTGCATGAATATAATGAAAAAAATTGAGAGGATGTAGCCTTTTTATGAAAATTTCCGAGGGATTGTAGACTAGATTAGGCTACAGCTTTAGAATTAAAAAAAAAAGACTGCTCTTCCTTATCTTGTGATATCAGTCTTCTTAAACTCAATTATGTGATATCTGTCTTTTTAAACTACATTTTGTGATATCTGACTTCTTAAAAGTATAACAGTATATATTTCAAATGCATAAACATTAGTGAATTACAATAATGATGATTAATTAATGTTGATAATAAATGTATTTCAAAATGACCGATACATTGCCATAAAATAAAATTACATGGGGTTTATGTTTCAAAATGTCATTCTGCTGAAATGTCATTTATATACTAAGAATAATATTTATTGGTTAAAATTGCATATTATTTTTTATCTAGTACCTGATGCGGAAGCTTCAACTTTTCAGCTTTTGCAGCCCGGTCCTGTGTAAATTGACCTGGCTGCGGTGATACACGCTCACTGTGAGACTCCGAACGCTCACTGTTAGACTCCGACCGTTCACTGTCAGACTCCGAACGCTCACTGTTAGACTCCGAGTCAAACTCTTCCCAATCCTGAGACTCTGACTTATTAGTATCAAACATATGTCTGCAAAAAGAATAATTGAAATCAAAGAAATAATATGTCTACATAATATAACTAAAATACAGTGACTGTATCGAATTGTTGTTCACATCCGACGTTGAATATTATAAAGATTCTTGTATCTTGTATCATTAATGCAATATCCGAAATACTTGCTGTCCGAATAGTGCAAGTCTGTATTTTGTATTATCGAAACGTCTATTTACAGATATACGAATGAAATCTACCATTACGATATAATGTCGGCATAAATATATCCTTCAATGATGTTTAGCACGTACAACACATTTTTTGGCAACTTTACAGAGCAAAAAAAGAACAATTGATATTTACGTCGTATGAATTTTCAACAACGGCGGCCATCTTGCCATTCATGAAATGGGTCAATAGTGGGTCCATACATTAGCAACAACCAGCAGAATTACGGCATTTTGCAAAGCAATTAGTGGCATGAATGGAAAGGAGAATGATTAACCTTCAAAATAAAAGCAATTTTTCTACTGGGCAATGTAAATTACCTATTTTTCTCGATCTCGGAAATTTTCTTAGGCTTTCTTTTAATCTTCAACGCAACTGTGTGGAACTGAAAGTGCTTTGCCCGCGAACATAAATGTATTAACTTATATGATTAGTGGTTATTTTAACCATATCCAATCGAAAACCACCTTAAAAACGACGTAATTCCGACCCCCTATCGGCACTATTTTTATGAACGAGATTTCGCGCAGGAATTGTTCAGTAATAAATGAGCCGTACGCAGTTGCCTCCCTTGTGCCCATCGCTATAATTTAATTATTTCTAAAAAACAGACTTTTTTAATATTCTGCAAATATGTGTGTAAATAATCATTAAAATTTGTCCACAGGCAAACAACCCTGGCTTGAGTGCATGTAATCAAAGACCTATACAATACATTTTATTATACGTCTTTGATGCAATACGTTTAAATTAATATTATCAATGTATGAGATAAGTAAGATTCTCATGCATTTGCATGATTACTCATTTAGTGTTCCATTTTTTCAGACATGCGCCTGTCTGCTTTAAATAGTTTGTATTGAATTTTAGGCAGAATCAAGTTGAATTAAGCAGTTTAACTAAGAGATTGATCTATGGCGACAAACGAACGTAACGACTTACGTCGCGAAAATACATGACAGGCAAAGCGAATAAAGATATCTGATAATTTGCAATTCAAATTATTAAACACACAGGCATTCATTGAAGTAACAGATAAATAAATAATGCGTGATCAGCAATATATATCTGATTTCAAAAGGAATATATAATTACGTGCATGATATCACAATTTAACAAATTACCGTTTCGAGTGTTTTTGTTTTGAATGTTTTCGCGAGGCGGAATTAACATCTGCGCATGCGCATATTATTTAAATACTTTATTTTTCTGCGCGATTATTTAAATTAAAATTATCTCTTGAAAATAACTTCATATTAATCATAGTATATACATTATTTAAAACAAAGCCATATCAAAAACAGAATTTTCAAAAAATGTACGCCCGATAGCTGATTTTGTCCTTTGTTGGGCGGCCCAAATGGGACCCTATGGGACCCATATGGGCTGCATATTATTTGCTTATGCATTGATTTTATATTTTTGGGTAAAATATTAGCAGTTGAGATCAAGTTTGTCATACATACGTTTTAAGAAATTAGTTTTTAATCAAATAAATAAAAGTTTATATCTTTTTCCTGATAGCGCAATAATATGGGACATATATATGGGACCCTTAAGGGCATTCCCATATGGGCTAACCCATATAGGTCCCAAATGACTCCCATTTGGGCTTACCCATATGGGTTTGCCCAGAAACAGCCCGGTAGCTGATTTTGTCGTTTGTAGGGCGGCCCAATTGGACCCATATGGGACCTATATGGACTGCATATTATTTGCTTATGCATTGATTTTCTATTTTTGGGTAAAATATTAGCAGTTTTGATCAAGTCAGTCCAGCATACGTTTTAAGAAATGAGTTTTTAATCAAATAAATACAAGTTTACATCTTTTTCGTGATAGCGCAATAATATGGGACCTATATGGGACCCTTATTGGCATTCCCACATGGGCAAGCCCATATAGCTCCCAAATGACTCCCATATGGGACCCGTATGGGACCCATATGGGCCGCATATTATTTGCTTATGCATTGATTTTCTATTTTTGGGTAAAATATTAGCAGTTTAGATCAAGTTTGTCCTTCGTACGTTTTAAGAAATGAGTTTTTAATCAAATAAATACAAGTTTACATATTTTTCCCGATAGCGCAATAATATGGGACCTATATGGGGCCCTTGTGGGCATTCCCATATGGGCTAGCCCATATTGGTCCCAAATGACTCCCATATGGGCTTACCCATATAAATTTGCCCAGAAACAGCCCATATGGGACCCATATGTGCATGTTTGCTGGGGAGCTTATCCTCTATATAGTAAGGGATGTGATATGAGAACCACATCAGGGGAAAAATGCCCCCCTCCCCCTCACAGGGTTAAATTAAACTCTTTTTTGCATACAGATCCAGCAAAGTTTGTAAATATTTGTAAAATTTGTTTCACATTCAAAGGGAGGAAATCAGCTGAAAGGAGTAGAAATCGCACCCTTGTAAAATACATATCTATATAATTTAAGACAACTATTATATTTGTCACGGTACCGAACTTAAGCGGGATAGGTGGAAAGATGTGTGGCGGCCCGGTTAGCTCAGTCGGGAGAGCACTCGCCCTGTAAGCGAGGTGTCCCGGGTTCGAGTCCCGGACTGGCTGCACACTTTTCACCACCCGGCGACAATGGCGCCCAACGGGGGACCGTGGCGTTTACAGTTCTCCATAGAACCTGCCCGTGGGTTTGTCGGGATCAGTATTTCACTGTTCCCTGTGACTCGAATTCGAGGACAAATTCCAACTTGGCAGGGGAGAATGTCACGGTACCGAACTTAAGCGGGATAGGTGGAAAGATGTGTGGCGGCCCGGTTAGCTCAGTCGGGAGAGCACTCGCCCTGTAAGCGAGGTGTCCCGGGTTCGAGTCCCGGACTGGCTGCACACTTTTCACCACCCGGCGACATATTTAATAAAATGGATGCATATTTAAGATTGCTATTTTTGAAAATATGGTTCATTTTTACAGTATCATTATTTAAAAAGGGTGGTCGTGGCATAGTGGATACGGTGTCCGCCTAGCGACCGGATGGTCGTAGATTCGATCGCCAATGTGGAAGCATTCTTAAGATCTCCCCCAAAGACACCAATTTCTTGTTCTAGTCCCAGGAAACAGACTCGATAATGTTTCAAATAAGCCGTAGGCTTTCGATACAATCAAGCTTAAATAAGTAGCTTTAAACTAAAAAATACCAGCCTAACTACTTTAATTTCTGTGTCGTCAGACTCAGTACTGCTATGTTGCTCGTTTGTATTTAGTTAAACAAGAGCTATGTTGGCTTAAATATTATTGTACAACATTGGTATGCTCATGTTAGTCTTTCCATCCAGAACAATTAGTATTCTAATACATGTACAATTCTCTTTAGCCATTACACACCATTCGGTTACCTCATTTGGTAGAGCGCTTGCCTATACTTTTATCGGCAGTGCATACACCCTCCCGGAAACGAAAAAAACGGCCCATATTTGAAACGGCCCCAAGTCAGAACGACCACCAAAGCTACTTAAAAAAGCTGCATTTGACACTAATAATAATGACATTCAATAAAGGTACAATTCTGTATATCTACAAAAAATGTTTATACTTTCTTAAGTAAGAATCATGTTATTATTTAGTTTAGGTATATTCATATGTTAAAGTGATAAATACCAACAATGGCCGCAGTTGTTCATATGACTACGACTACGTAGTAATGAGATCCATGCCCAAATGTGTTTTTTTGGTTCTGACTTTACTCTTTTTCTTTTAAACTCCTCAATTTTTGTAATATTAAAGTTGATTAGCACAATGCATAGTAAAGTGAATTTTTGTTAACATTATAATTTACATTTCAGTAAGAATTCAGAAAAAAGTCAATTTAAAGGCTGTTTTATTTTCAAGGAATGGAAATATTTGGATTCCGATCTAGTTTTTATTTTTTTAAAGGTGAAATAATTTTATTTATAAAATGTTTTGATTTCAAAAGTTAGCGAAATATGCTTCTTTTTGAACATATGTTTTATTTTGGCGGACAACTCATGAGATGTAGGTAAAATGAAGTATTCAAATAATGTTTACTATGCCGATATTTAAGACCGACATTTACTTATTTTACATAGTTATAAACAACCTCACTGATTGTGCGCTATCCGCTATGGCTGATGGAGGAGTCTGTTTACGCGATGGTCGAAGAATAAACCTACCACAAGCAAATGGTGATGAAAGTAAGTCTATTGCACAGCAACATTGACTAGTGCACGCATGTACATACTGTCGGAATATATTTGAACTACACATAGATGGTAAAGTATGCATATACTGTATTGGTGCGATTGCTATTTTAGTGCCGATGATTGATTTAGAGTTTGAGAGGCTGAAAAGAAGATTCGAACGTGGTATTCGTTGTCAATGGGATAGACTTTTGATACTAGATTGTCTCTATGAAAATTACCAGTGCACAACCGCATTGGGGATAATACAACAAGGTAAGCTAAAATGACGTAAAATGATTTAAAATCCACAAACTTACATCACTTAGTTCAACATACTTACTTACCGCAATGAAATCGGAACACTGTTACACTGCATTGAAAGTAAATTTATTGCAGAAAAAATAATGCTATTTTGTATAACTAAAATTATATTGTAATCATATTTTTTATTATATTGTTCAGCGTCAGGAACTTATAAGCAAATCTTTTATTAATTAGATATAACTTAAAAACTTATCTTATATCTCAACTGATAAAAGACAAATACTTTGTCATTTTTTTTTAATGAGTTTGTTTCTTGTTCAAAAATGGACGCCGTCGTTAACACAATTTACAAAATACATATTAATACTCATGTTTATTTATGACATTGAGAATTATCTTTTGATTTCATATAGAGCACGACGTGCTTATAAAATTCATGCATGCCGAATTCGAAAGCTTGGCCTCTGTCCTTCAAAAAACAGAAGACAGATATCAACTACGCATCGAACTTGATACTGAATTGTATCATTTGACAACAGGTATATATAAAATATTGACTATGAATGTTGACACAATTAGAGCTTTTGTAATCAGCTTTTGATCGCCGTGTGTTTTGCGCTGTGCGTCGTTAACATTTGCCTTGTTAACTCTGTTGAGTTTTTTTTCCAAGCTTCATTAAACCTGGTCAGATCAGAACATGTGTTTTTATGATATATCGGTCGTGTTCAAAAATGGTCCCGGTACTTTGAAAAACAGGGGGCGGGCAGTTTTCTAAATATGAAATAATTGAAAACTTGTCTAAAACTAACATTTTTAGTCCAAGCATTTTACTAAATAGGCCAGTTGAAAACAGGACAGCCTGTTGGTAGGGAAGTTTTGCGTTAACGGCTATATTGAAACCTGTTTAACACTCAAGAAATCGCTTTTCGCCACATCTTTCTGAAACTGTCTTAGGATTTTTTTAAATTATATATCAACTTAGTTCGAAAATTAATCTGGTCTGTTTGAACAATGTATTCACTTTGGGATGTGTTTGTTAAACATTTTACTTAGACTTTGTCCGCTGCATACATGGAAAAATGTAAGAGAACCGATTCTAAACTTTCAAGATAGGTAGATTTCGTGTAGGGGATGTGCAGTGCACACGAATTATAAATATTGCTTTCATATTTTAGAGTTTTTGCATTTTGTTAATTTATTACATTAAAGTTTATTCCCTGTATATCTTGAAAACTATGTCAACCTGAAATTTCGTAGAAAGATACTAATAGATACAAATCAGAAGAATTGCTATGCCAAATAAAAACGTCGCGCTTTAATATTTGCGCACTGAATTTTAATGCTGAAGATTTGTCCAGTAAATATTGTAACACTAGTATGAGGAATTAGGCTTGCATTGTTAGGAGATCAATTATGAAGTACCAATGACATCTGACAAAGGGTCATGCTAGTTCCAGTTGAAGTTTTAGGTTGTTTTTTTAAATAAATATTTTAAAAGCATTCGTACGCCAAACATTTCGAGCATTTTTTGTTAGAATAAAGAAACAACAATACAAATTCATTCTCAAATACATATGCAATATTTGCTTTGATATATACACTTTGTATAAGTCAAACACGTTTCGTCAACTCAAAAACAGAAAATCGTTACAATTCTACCGAGAATCTGTCCACACACATTAAAAAAAGCAAAACACTAACTAAAATATTGCACTTAAATTGATATGTGAAATAATTTTGGAATGAATGGGCAGACGCACCAGAAATTCTAACATACACGAGTAAACATTTTAAGGTGAAACATGTCCTGGCACTCTATGATTTTTTTTTTTTTTTTGTTTACGAAACTATGTATTTAAGTTTATTTACAAAATATATACTATTTGTTTTGTAAGAATAAAATGCCATGTAGATCCGGTAAAGATATACCTGCATATGTTTTAGCTCAAACATTAGCAACACACTTCATTCTAGAGCGTGCCACTGCGTCCATTTCTTCAGAAACAGGTATAAATTTAATTTTTTCACTTAATCTCGGAATCGCTCAGTTTAAGGCGATTGAGATCCACTTTTAAATTGATTTTTATTTTTTATCATTTCTTATTGTCTTGTCTTTGGTTGCACATGTAGGTAACAGCAGCAGATGTCAGCAGAGATTTGTGTCAATAGAGTCCACATAACTGACCGCTTTATATTTTATTTGTTAAAGCCTCTAATTGTCCACAAAGTGTGATCCAAATGTTCCACTGGGTTAAGTATGAACAGGACCTACGCACGGTAACATATTTTCATAAAAAATCGTAGTCCTAGTGTGCTCTATAGCTATTGTTAAAATTATCCCTTTGTGTCGAAAGAATCTACAATCCGTGGTTCCATCCAAACACAACTTACCAATCAAATGAAATATTTTTCATTTAATCCCATTATAATGTTTATCAGAAATGATAAAAATAGTATAAAATTAACAAAGAAAGCGAAAAAAACGCTGAACTATACGAATCGGCCATTTTGTCCTAGTTTACGACATCACTTGAGTCGCGGTAATAAGGTCAAACATGTTTAATAATGAACATGTTTACCATAACATAATTGAGGTTATTTTACACTAAATTTTCAAATTCATTACCATATTCATTGCAAAGGGATATAAATGTTTAAATGTTATAGTTTTTCACGTTTATTCATACATTTTATTGTTGTATTTGATTTAAAAGTGTTTGTTGTTCATTCTTCAGCAGAACAGTGAATGCACAAAAATGTGCTGTCTCTTCTCAGGACCCTCACATCACAGCAGTATGTCAAGTGGACCCAGTGTTGGCATTTGTCACACTGGCCCCATTTAATGATGAACAGTGTGTGTATGTCCTTCAGCTATGGAGGGGACGACCTGCAACATAGACAGCATATATCCGATTGATCCTCATCATCACCATCAGTTTCAGATTCAGCGTCTTTCCCATGCTGGTTGATCCGGTTGATTTGCAGTCCAGATGTTGTTGCCTTTGGGGATTACATGTTGTTTGATTATTTGGTTGCTTTGATTTAGGCATTTTCTCCATTTTCTTGGCGTTTTCTTCCAGCTGAATTTTCTTTTGATGTTGGAGTTTTATTTGTTCCATGTTTTCATCAGACATAAGACTTCCTTGTAATTTATATGGTGGTGTGAATGTTTTTCTTTGTTTTACAGTCACATTTGTTGTTATTGTTCTCCCCTCAAAGAAGTTTTGACTAATTTTACAAGTTGATGTATTGGCCTGGTTGTCTGGGTTTTCAGCACTTGTAATTTCTGCATTATCTCTTAGCATTTCTGGTGGATGTTTGTAGATGGACGATGGTGCTGTAGCTGTTGATGTGATCACATCGGGATTGAAGGGGTAAATTCCAGCCTTTCTGAAAGCACTCGTGATGCTGTCTGGGGAAAAAGCTCTATCGTATGGTCTTGCAGTCAACCGAGCCACTTCATACCTTGTGATGGACACCCCTGGGTTTGAATGCATGTATGCGTTGCACTCAGTATTGTAATGGTGTTTCGTGGGTCCAAACACACCAATATCAAGGGGCTGGGTGAGATGGCTAGAATGGGGTGGTAATACAAACAATACCATTGAATGTTCCTTAGCCTAATCAGTCAGGGTCAGTGACACATGTGATTTGTGATCCTCATACGGATCAATGTTGTTTGCTTGTCTAAGCCTTTACCAGTCCCGCATGGTTGGTGAAATGACCTTTCAGGTATCTTTCAAACAGGTCCCAAACATTAATGATCCATTTCAAACCCACGTTCAGTCATGCCTTCATGTGATCCAGTGGCAGCACCGTCCAGCAATTCATCGCACCATCTTTTCCATTGAAAAATGTAAAAGGGTGGTATGTGGTTGCCAAGAGCATTTGCAGCCCCAATGACAATCGTTCGGGCTGATGTTACTGCTTGAGGTTTGGTCTTGTTGCCGCATACTATTTTGGGTGGTTAATTTTCAGTTGAGAATCCAGACTCATCAATGTTAAAGCGGGTATATACGATTTTTATATGTGTTAAATTGTAATATATTGATACAAATATGGTATCATAACACTCAATATACAAGAAAAAATTTAAGACGAATTTCATAAAATGCAGCAAATACAAATTAGCGCCCCGAGCCGATTGTGACGAAGATAATTCGAACATATTTTCCTACAATAACCGATGCATTCGTCTTTTTAGTAAGTGTTCGTGTGTCGTATGAATCGATATCGCTGCAGGAATTTAAAATGAACCGTTTAACTAAATTTAGATTCACATCGTACATGCATTATATACATGCTGGCGAATTCGGCTGTACAGCCTTTTTCGATTTCAGAATTAAATATATGGCTTATTTCGCATTTTTCGACCCATGTTCTTCTTAACTTTTATTTTAGTCTATATTGAAATATATGTATAATACGTTTTTTACACATTTTATATTAATTAATAAATATTTGACAAGATCGTATATACCCGCTTTAAAAATTCTTTGTGGAGATGGCTTCAGATCATGTTCAGTGAAAATAGAATTTAACTCTTGAAAGTACTTGTCAATGTTTTCCTTGGTTGCAGACTCAGCCTTTGATAAAGAAAGACATTGGGGCTTAACAACTTTTAGCTCCTGGAGAGAAAAGAATACACCCAACCCTGGCTTAGATGTTCTTTTGCCTTTACAGGCTTCTGAAGAGACATGGCATGGTCCCATGCGGCATGCCATGTACTGAGTGTCCATTAGTGAGTAGCCATACCCGATGTCTGCCATGTATACAATATGGTCAACCAACTTCCTTTCTTCATCTTCTGTGAATAGTGTGTTTGCCCCATGATGACAGTCAATCGACACATTTTGTCTGGTTCTGTCCCTAAGTGTTGATTCAGGCACCTGATACACCCTGGCTGCACGATACACGGTCATCCCGGACAATGTAGCAGCATATGCACTTTGCAGTTTATATCTTTCATATGGCTTCTTTTGTCTCTGCATTGTTTCAATCTCTGAAAATAATCAAACAGATCTGGTTAATTATCTTTCATTGTTAACATTGTCAATACTTTTTTATTCAGTTTAAATGAAAGTGTTGAGCCTGACCTACCGGGTATTAACAAAACTGGTAGGGATTAATTTATGTTAACTGTTTTATACAGTTTGTTGTCTGACCTTATTGATACGGCAGACGAACTTGTAAACATTGATGAAAAGGTTAACGAGTACCGATTTTTTTCTGATTTTTTATTAAATTTTAATTAAAAACATATACATAACGAATAAAATGAACAAACTTACCTTTAATCTACTCATTTTCACCCAGGAAATAGTATTTCAATGAAAAACGAAAGTAAGTCAGCTTGTCGACAATGTAAACATCGGCTAGGTGGCGCACAACGAAATATCGCGAGACAAGTGATACCGAGAGACAAGTGATGTTGATATATCCTACAATATTTTGTAAATAAAGTTCACACATAAAAAATAATTTTCCTTATATCAATAGCCATAATTTCAAGCTAGATGTGGTCTGGTTACAGATTTAACAAGATACAAAATGCTCTATTTTGGTTTTTTTGCGGAACAATATAATTAATACATGTTTATTTACCAAGTTAGTGTTCGTTTGTCGTATGAATAGATATCGTTGCGGGAAATTATCAAAGCGCTGAAGGCACTTCAAATGTTCGCTCTTAGACTCAACTCAGTTTTCAAAATTATGTTATAGCTTTTTATTTCGCAAGTTTGACATGATCACAACCCATTCAAATTTATAAAGAGTGTGTCTTAAAGCACAGGTCGAGGTGTGAGTGCACTGTTTATCCTAATATTTATGTTATAGAGATAACTTAGACAAAATAACAACAATATGTCTCTTTTTTTTCACAATTGGTTGCCGCACTGGCAACCATCTTTAGAATTTGGGTTGCTTTGCTAAAAAAATAACAAGCCTATAATCACTTACATGTTGTGTTATGTGTATCTAATACTTTATCTATTTACTTAACATTATTTAGCAACAATTTTGCCCACATGACATACTTTTAATGCAGCATTTAGCCCCGTTTTCCCTGAAAGCAGCCAATATGTACATATTTTAATGATAAACATGCCAATGTCGTCCCACAAGCTGTTATAAACACTAGACTGGCCAATATCATCGCATAAGCTCTTAACCAGGGCTTTTCACCCTTATATAACAGAGGCCGAAATTCGGCTACTTCCCAATTAAAAATAAGGTCATTTTTTTCCCAAAATTGATAGAGGAATTTCCCAAAATGTTTTTTTACTTAGACATATTGGGCATCTCCCAAATTGAAAGCAATTAGCTCTAATTTGATTAAGAATGCACCACAATGCGTCTTTTAATACTTCTGCAAAATAAAAAAGACCCTGTTTCGAAAACTTTTAAAAACACAGTCTTCCCAAAATGAGTAGTTATCGCGCATGAAATTCACAAATTGTAAGGCTAGGGCCTCTTCCCAATTTTCTGATGAAAAGCCCTGTAAACCTATTGTTGCAATACAGGCTGTCAGCTGCAGTGCACCAGTCGTGAAGTATAACCAGGCAGTGGTTATCGTTCCTAGCGTAGCTAACAGCAGACTGACTTGCAGTTATCGTTCCTAGCGTAGCTAACACCAGCAAAACTGCCTCTCTACATTAGTTGTGAGCTAATGCTCACAATTAATAATGGAGTGTATTGTGCCAGAAAAAAACGAGCAATTTGTATCGCTCTCAATCTGTTACCATACCACATCTAGCGTTGAAATATTGGCTATTGCTATAAGGAACACGGATTTGTTATGGGTTAACTTAATTTTACGAAATATTCGTTGGTTATGAGTTTTTATGTTGCTTTAAATAATACCACTTTTTGTAAAAATGCTATTAATGATATTCGTAGACCTAGATGGTCAATTGAAAGTTAACTGATATCTTCTCAAACTGCATCGTCGAGTTTGACATACATGAATTTTTATGTGTTGTTTTTGTTCCATTGACGTGGTTATTTTTATTTTTGTCGTTGTTGTATTTGTTGTTTAAATTAAATACACTAATTAAACACGTATACATTATTCTATTGACGGTGGTCTTTGTATTATTTTACCAATTTAATACACTCGAATTATATGAGCAGTATTTAATTCTTAAACTTTATAAAGAGTGTAACATTATTCATGTTTGATTCATGTTATGTTTCCAGTTGCACATTTCCTCTTGAAAATGGAAGCTATAAGGGATCGTTTAAGTCGGAAAATGCAAGCGATGACTACCGGTATTGGGCGACACTAGTCAATGGTAAATAGTTACAAGTACTTAAAAAATAATCCTACATTTCTTAAGGCGCTAATTCATCAAATGATCTAAAATCGTTATAAAACTGAAGACAATCCCCCCCCCCGCTATTATTTTTCAAATTTAAAACATTAATGATCCATTGTTGAGAAAGTAAAAGACGTTGTAACATTCCTTTACACGTTTTTGTTGGTAGTTACCGATTTCGCAGGCTTCACAACTATACCACACTTGGCCAACTACCTCATGTATCTTTATGGTCTAGTCGCAGTAATGCGTCGAATGTTTGCAATACAGTCGATTGGTGTATAGCGGATTTTAGTGAGTAACGGATAGCTTTAACGTTTTTTGCAAAATACTATTATTTATGTTAAGTTTATAGTTTTCTATGTATTGAATACAAAAAGCCTATCATTGTCAAGTCGATTAATGTTTTTGTTGATGTTTGTCAATGTTTACAACTGTTTCTTTTTTCGGAGGCAAAAAAAGGTCACGTTATGTACGCACCGTTTTTGTGACGACAGGAAAAGTGCAGACAAATGGTTTCTTGAATTTTGCAGATTTTGTTTGGTAAACATAATGTTCATTGATGTAATATTTTAGTATTATGTGTCCTTTACAAAAGTAAGAATGCTCAGAAACCAAATTGATGCGCACCATATAAAATAAGCATGAAAGCTGCAACTCGGGATTTAGTGAATAACGGACATATGGTGACCCATATTTAGGAATGTGGGGATTGTCTCAAAATAAATATAAACTCAATTGAAGTTGTCCAATACACATGTGGTTAGCGTGTGGCTATGATAGTAATAAGTGAAAACATCATTTTTAATGAAAAATAATCAAAGTATAATGGAAAATCGATTTCTCGGAAAACATTTTTTCCACTATCAAATCTATATATAGATTCAACTCAAAATGACGCGAATAAAGGGTGCATCGCTTTGAACAGCCATTACTTCATCAATTGTGCAGCAATTTCCACGAACTTGGTCTTATTAAACGCAGAAATGAATTTCCTTTCTGGAAATGTACATATATTGCAATTATTTTTACATATGCAGTGTCAAATTTCAAGAAATAACACGTTACACATGTAATCCGATAGAAACCTAAGCAATTCGGTAATGGCTGAATCAGTGTACCATGAAATTCGCGCTGTAAACACATAATATTTTTCGGAAATTTAAAACCGCTGGCATGTTTCAATAGGAAAGACATGTGTCTATCTAGGTTTAATGGTTTAATTACTGAATGCATGGTTTTTACGTTGAAATGAGCCTCGAAGTCCTTAGCTATCCGTTATACACCAATCAACTGTAGTTTTGCATTGTTAAGTGCTCAACCAATTCCTTAACAAAAGACCAAGAAAAAATAAGTCTATGAGTATTATTTTTACATTTTTAAAACTGTAAATGCTGTAAAAGATTAAGGTAAGCATTGCATTTTGCACATATACATGTATTCACGCCCCTCTTAATTTCTAACGATTTGTTAAGGACATACACTGTTGCTTGTACTATCTATAATCAACACTTACCGGTAAGTGTTATTATTGGATCTAAGCCTATTCTCTATTTATAAGTATAGGATTAAATAAGTGGATGAGGAGTTCAAGGTTGTAATCTCTGTGTTTTGTCACATTTGTCCACAACGGAGACCGATGATATTTTCAGGTGTTAAAGATGGTCAGTTTTCACAAACACGTGTCGCTAATGTGAAGTGAATGAATTTCAACTGCTACTACGGAATACCGTTATTAACAACGCGGTTACACATTAAAATCAAGAGGGCGACAATGCGATAGAACGATGGCGACAATGCGATAGTATGATGGCTACAATGCGCTAGTACGATGGCGACAATGCGATAGTACGATGGCGACAATGCGACAACGCGATAATACGATGACGACAATACGACAGTGCGACAATACGATGGCAACAGTGCTATAGTACGATGGCGACAATGCGATAATACAATGACGACAGTACGATAACGCGATAGTACGATGGCGACATTGCGATAGTCATATGGTACTGTCGCCATCGTACCATCGCATTGTCGCCATCGTACTATCGCGTTATTGTACTGTCGTCATCGTATTATCGCATTGTCGCCATCGTACTATTGCACTGTCGCCATCGTATTGTCGCACTATCGCATTGTCGTCTGTTGCCTTTCGGTACTTATGCGCACATCGTATTTTTTTCCTTACGAAATACCGTTAGGGCCATCGTGGTTACACATTAAAATCAAGAGGGCGACAATGCGCTAGTGCGATTGTACAATGGCGACAACGCGATAGTGCGATGGCGACAATGCGATAGAACGATGGTGACAATGCGAAAGTACGATGGCGACAATGCGACAACGCGATAGTGCGATGACGACAATGCGACAGTGCGACAATACGATGACGACAGTGCGATAGTACGATGGCGACAATGCGACATCGCGATAGTAGTGCTATCGTACTATCGCATTGTCGCCATCGAACTATCGCATTGTCGCCATCGTACTATCGCATTGTCGCCATCGTACTATCGCACTATCGCATTGTCGCCCTCTGGACTTTAATGGGTATCCACGATGGCACTTACGGTATTCCGTATACAACCTTCAAAATATGTTTGTTAATATCAATGACATTGTATGCTGTTAAGCTGTCGAGCTCGTCTTAAGTATGTGAAATCATGTCAAAAACATACAATTAACTAATATCATGAGCGAATTATACGTTGATAATATTAGTCATGTTGATTATATTGTTAATATTTGGTAGACTTTTGGTGTAGAAGACTTTGAATACGTCGTTAGTCGTCGGTCTTCATGATCTTATCCAAGTGTGCTCAATTGTGTATGGCCATGTTTGTTATAAATGGAGTGACCGTATTAAGCATTATGATTTCCTTTCGGAAACGGATTATGTACCTTTCCTTTAGACCTGTTAACACACTAATATGCCTAAATACATTGTGACTATGTTTTCATTAAAAATAAACCAAATACTAACAACATAAATGTTTTATCTATATAAATCTTGACAATCAAATTTATCTCAAAAGCATTGTCTACGTCTTGGTTTGTACTTTGAATGATTATGTTGACCTTGACCACTTATTTGTGTTGTTTTTGCTCTCTGAATAATTATTTGTAAGATTGTATTTTTTAATCTTGAATATGTTTAATTTTATATGCTATATGCTTTCCATTCGTGTGTAACTTATATAGAGATAGTTAGTTGTCGAGCATCTTAATGTTTATGCTAGTATGAGGTTTACAAGTTTAAAGTTATTAAAATTGTTAATATATAGCAAAAGATGGAGCAATTCACTTATATAGTTTATATATGAAACGATTATGTTAGATATGAAACTATTATAAACTTTCAATTAGATTCATGAATATGTTAAAGATTTAAAATTTTAAATATAGTTTAAAATTACTGATTACTCTCTGTGCGCGAAAATGATTTTTAGTACACTGTTATTGTCCCCTACCGGTGAAACTTATGTTGTGGGCTCCGTCTGTCAGTCTGTCTGTCACACTTTTCTGGATCCTGCGATAACTTTAAAAGTTCTTCATATTTTTGCACGAAACTTGTAACATTGATAGATGGAAATATCGAGATTATGCACGTTATTTCATTTTGTTCCTACATCAAGAATTAGGGTTGCTATGGCAACAAATATATTTTAAAAAATAAATAAAAATTCTGACAATGGTGGAGTTTCACCGTTAGGGGACAATATTGCTTGGCAATCTCTTGTTTTACTTTCTAATTACTATGTTTCAATAATGAATGTTTTTATGGTTGAATTTGGATAACATTTTGTATTATGGACTGACTGAACGCGTGTGTTTGATGACCAAGTAAAGTCTTTGCTTTTGTAATTTCCGTCTGCCTATGATTTATCTGAAATTGAAATATTTCAAGGAAATACATATTTTGTTTGTTAAACAGAGTTTAAAGATAGTTATTTTAACGTGTCTTAAATGTTACTTGTACACGTTTAAAACATGGACAGTATCGTGTTAATGAAACTCCTCTGTTAATTATAAAACACTATGAAATGTTATATATTCATAAATATATTATATTTTCTTTTTATTTTACATGCACATTACATTATTAGCAAAACTTCATTAATTTGTTTTTTTTTTAAATTCCGCTCCAGTGATATTTTTTATTTGATTTGAACTAAATGATTATTATGTTGCAATTCCATGTTGATATAATTCCAGAAGAGTACATTCCCTCAGTATGTTTGTATTTGAAAAAAAACTGTAGAGTGATAGGTTATTGATTAGATAAGTCTTTTGACAAAAAAGAATTGTATTAATTCTGAGGAGATTTATTGATATTATAAAAAATATTGATGCATCTATGATATCGGTTTTACATATATAATAATTATAAAATGCCAAACTAATTTACCAAAATGTATAATGTTGTCAGAATATGTGCCATAGTATTTATACCAAAGACATATATGTTGTGAATCGGTACATAGTACAAAGTATCGACTTTTTATGAAACCATATAAAACAATTATGTTGCAAATGTTGTAAATATGTGAATCTGTTAATGTTTTCTACATTGGTTATAATTGTTGATAGTATACATGTATATATTTTGTATATATTTTAAAAGCATAAATAATATTGTTTTATAATTTCACCGCCGGTTTCACCGTAGAGGACTATACGTTAATAATCCGACCGACATAATTACAGTATATGTCTTTCCTGCCGTCCATCCGTCCGTCTGTAAAACTGGATCCTGATTTTCTTATGTACCGTAGATAATCTGATGAAACTTTATATACTAAGAAAGGGCAATGTTAGGATTATTCACGACCTCTTTTTGCAGTAGAGCACATTCAGCTGTACATTTTTTCTGTTTGTTTGTTCTGCTAATATTTTCTGTTTGTTTAGGCGTCATTTCCTTCCTCTGTTCAAACGTATGTTTGCCTGTCCGAAGGAAAAATATCAAATAACTAGAAAAAGTATATATTAATGAACTTATTTTTGGTTCGCAGAAAGTGCCGACGATTCCTTGACGAAAATTGATATACTTAAAACCGACTGGGGGGAAATGGTAGCCCTACCGGCTTTCACTAGATGCGAAATGTCATATTACTGTTACTAAAATAGAACACATTAATATTATTACTACTCAACAAATACATATGTTATAATCAGATACTTGGTTTACAAATTTGACTGTTCGTTTTTGTTCATCTGTCGATCCTTTCCTCTGGTCAACCATCCGTCCTCAACAAACGAAATAACTCGGAAAGTACATTGAATAAGAATCGTGGTATACATAATCATAAATGCTGAGATGATTATGCATGACACTTCATTTCTGCTGATGTAAAATGTCAGGTGACTATTACTTAATATACAGTAACGCAAAATAATAAAATCCATACAACCATAAGGTATATTAATAAATCTTGCTATCCCCATGAAAAGCATTGTGGCGGTAATATGCACAATCTCCCGCTACATGTGATTCAAGTAGGACACGTTTAAGTTACTGGCATTTTCTGGTATCATCGCATACACAAGGGTCAAGGGCCGTGTTGAAACGTTGTGTTACACTGTAAATATGTTAAAAACGGACGTTAATATATTTTTTCGAAAACAATTTACGTGTCACAGATTTATATATATTTATTTTTATTTATATATAGGCTGACACAATGACATTTTTTTTTAGTATGACAGCGATAAGAAAAATATTTAATGATGAACCACGTTTTTGTTTCGCCGATTAACCAGATAACCTATGCAAAGTCGGAGTTGGCGAAATTGACCGCAGTGATTTGAGTGAAATACTGTTGAAAAAGTAAAATCTAACAAAACATAATTAGTGCACCGCAGGTCAATAGATATTACGATAATAAATGGTAACAAATATTAATACTGCTGTGCTAAATGGGAATGGATTTAATTATAAAACCTCACACGTAAACATATGAAGGGTGATATGAATTTTAATTGAAATGGGTTTTCATCAGATCGGTAGGGAACTCGTGTCTGCAAACATACAACAAAATGGATCTAAAAAGTGTAGGCACATTTTTTTTTTTACATAAGTGTGACTTTAAAATTATGACATGAATGTTGTATGTGGTAATAAACGTAAAAAACGTAAATTAATTATTAAACACACACATATCATGTGTTTATGTATATAGGTGGCTTGATTAAAACACGATTATCCTATGATGCTTTTTGAAGCTTCGGACAGGTTACTGTTTTTCACTGTTATCATTCAATGAAGAGGCCGTTTACAACTGTTTTTCTGTACGTCCTGTGCAAATTAACAGCTATTTATGGAAGCTAGAATCTCCGGACAGTACATCGGTATAATTTACAATCTTTATTACTTATCCAGGATACTAATTTGCTGACAAAGTGTCACTGACCGAAAACTCGTTTGGTAGCATATGATACTTGAACTTTGCAATACTTGTTCGATTAGAAAACTTTGATGGCAATACAAATGTTAAAATTGGATTTGTTGGAAAAATAACAGCAGGTGTGTGCGACCGTGGAACACACGATTTTGATGATATATCCGGTCTTAGAATGGCTAAGGTTACTTATAACTCGACCGGATATACACGGGCTTAGCACTGCGATTAAATGACTCAATTTTAAGTTTTATTTTAATAAGAAAAAATACATGACCCGACACAAATGTTAAAGCCAAAACGGAACTCAATTTAATTTAAATGGAACCGAAAAGAGTTACTAGTATAAAAATCTGGTTTACATATATGTGTTCATTATTTTATAAGTCCATATTCTGATATTGGCTTTAAGCTGTTTCTGTTAGTTTGATAATAACGTTGTCAAAAATGCATACTTACAATGTAGTAGATTCAATAAAAAGCAAAGTAGGAGTATTATTTAGAGATGGGTATGAATTTTATAAAATCCTTAATTATTCATCTCGATATAACTTCAACCTTATAAAGCAATCAATCTTTGCTCGTAAATTGTATTTGTTAATTTTAATTGAATATACTTGGATATTTGATACATTTATAAACCACTTTTGACTATTTAAGGAATAAAATAATAAAAAATATTTAAAAAAAATAGAATTTTGTTGCATATACATGTATGTCTTTCCTGTATGGACTGCGTTTAAACTCTAACTCTATAGTGGTTGCGTTTTCACCTATATCTCAATCACCTGGAAAGCGGCGTTGTATACCCCTAAAACCACAAACTGCATTCTGCAGCCTATATGTGTATTTCAAAGTTAATGAGGTCATTTCGTGCCTGAGGCAACATAATGTGAGGACCTGGAGTGTGTCCCAGCATTCCTACCTAACGTAATAGACACACGAAAGGTTGGACGACATTTGGAACTTTAGTAACCGATATTTAACTGCTAAACGACATTCCATTTCGGTGCGGTATTTTTTGCGGGTGAGGGCGGAGTACTCAGAGGAAACTCCACCGGTCCGGTATGGTGACTTGCAGCAAAACCCACATAGTAATATTCCCATGTTTCGACACAGGCAGCAAGATTATGAAGACATATTAGGTTTGACCTTTAAGAATGACATTGACCTCCGATCAAATGTGCCGCGGATGATAAGTCGTTAACACACCTTGATTACTAGTCACGATATTTTAATTAAACGAGCCCTTTATTTAATCACGCTACATTTTTATTGCTGCATTACAGCAAACCGGGATAATTTGACGCTTTACCAATGTGATCTTTATCTTCGATATCGCACATGTAGAAAGTACGCCACCCGCCATCTCCACATTCTTCTGAAGTTGGTCAATCTGTTTAAAAAGCGCTAGGTACGTTGATTCGGTTAAAATGATCTTCGATCAAATTTGTCGCGAATGACAAGCCGTTGACTCAAGGTGATCATTTTGTCAAGATATTTTAATTGAAAGTGTCCATAATTTGATACAAATTCGGACAAGCTGCATTACAGCCTCATTCGACCCTTGACCTGTGAGACCTTAACCATATGTAGGACACAGGAAGGCAGTCAGCGGGACCCATCGTCCCCACATGCTGATAAAGTATGGCAATTTATTCTCAAACGGCAAGATACATGATCGGGTTACATGTCGTAAAGATCAGAAGGATGCAAGTGCGCACAGGATTAACGGATTAATACAATTAATGTTAAATGTCATTCCCTTTGTCCCTGTGAGGGCATTTTGGTACCGATATACAATTTAGTTTTATACTACTTTATTATTAAGTTTTGTTCCCTGATAACTCTTTGAAAGATATAGTCATCGGTCCATCTGTGCATCACTCTTCTTCCGCGATTATATAGACCATATGTGTCGCGTTCTGAGAAAACTGGGTATAATGCCTGTGCGTAAAGTGTCGTCCCAGATTAGCCCGTGCAGTCCGCACAGGCTTATCAGGGACGACACTTTCCGCCTAACCAAGATTTTCGGTAAGAAGGGACTTCCTTTGAACGAAAAATACCAACAAGCGGAAAGTGTCGTCCCTGATTAGCCTGTGCGGACTTCACAGGCTAATCTGGGACAACACTTTACGCACATGCATAATGCTCAGTTTTCTCAGAACGCGACTCATATTTATGAATGGAGAGAAGCATCATCATCGCCGTAATGCATTGAATGTAGGTGTCCGCGCGACTATTAACTTGTATTAACAACTAGATTATAGCTGTTATAGGGTTTCAACGTTTTTTGGAAAACTGCCCAAACCTTTGTTACAAACAACGCTGACGCTTATATATGTATCAATGGTTGATTTTATTATTGATGATATGGTGAGCTCGTTTTTTACCGTCATATCATTGCGGTATTCTAAATTACACAACAAAAAACAGTTCTTAGTAGGAGAAGTAATGATTTTTCGGATAAACAATTGTATATTTTGTATCCCCACAGGGCTAACATGGAAGCCAAAGACTATGTTGATCATATACTATTTACATCTCAAAGTCAAACATTTTGTGAAAATGTTGGTTTTATTTCCCAGAATGCGAGTGGATTTCAGGAGTCTGTAGATAGGACACCGGGTAGTTGCAATAATTCAACTATCAGCTTTATAACCCAATAAGTTGCTGATAGTTGCAATGCGCTCTCTCTTGGCAATGGGTGCAAAATGTTATCAACAATGCAAGGGTTAAGGAACACTGAAACTGCAAGAACTTATTAAAGTTTACCTATCTAAACGACAAACTCATCCAAATGGTACCATTAAAGCAAGAAATAATTGATTTTATTGACTTAGGTTTTGTTTTGTACGCTGTATCCGCCATATTGGAAAATTGACCCAATATTGGTAAGGTCGCAGTACACCAATATTTTGCACGTTGAGTTATGTGCTCCAGCCTATAAAGTCGATAATGATGTGGTATTCGATACAGAATAAACTGTTTCAGATTTAAACATAAACATGTCAGCGAGAAAAGTGTATTGAAACATCGTCGTGTTTTTATAGGGTGCATGCAAAGGATGACATCCGTAGGTTGCCATTCAGGTAAATTTAACATGTTTATGAAGTTTATTCATTATTTTCCTCAATTTGTCTCGAACGACGTCTGTTTAGTGAAGCGCACGGATTCGCTGCGCTGAACTGCACCCATGTTTATGAAGGGGTGCATATGGACTGCCAGAGCCGCCATAGCAAAAATTATCAAAGGCTCTGGGAGTCCGTATATATGGACTAGGACACCAGGCAGGAAACGTTCAGCGAGTGCCAGTGATTCGACTGATACTGTAATAATTAGCAAGAAAGTGAGGAGTGGTGGTGATAGTCCAGGAGATATAACAACTGACAGACTGGCGGATGCTAGAAGAACGCTATATGGCAAAACACCAGCCAAGGTAAATAATGGTCATGTAACTGCTACAGCTGGTTCTAGTACGGAAAATATAACTTATCAGTCGGTAGGCTCCCAGCCTGTCGATGGAATTGCTATGCTATTAAAGAAACTTGATAGTGTGGTAGTAGAGATTCAAAATGTGAGTTCTAGCCTCTCGAGTAGAATTGACAAATTAAAGGCAGAGATTGAAAGAAAATTGACTGATAAAATATCACAAATCCTGGATAAGCGTGTCACTAACGAGTTCAAACGAGTAAATACATCACTGGATGAGAGATTGGATACGTTCAGAGCAGACTTCCAGAGTGAAATTGACACTATCAGTAGTAAGATTAATTCAGTAGCAGATACCGTGCAGCAGATTGAAACTGTGTTAACTCTACAAATACTAAAAGTTGTAATATTGAGGAGGGGAGAGCACTCAATTTAGTTATCCGTAAATTGAGAGAGACTGAAAAAGAAAATATTGTTGACACCGTGAATTCGTTGATAAGAAACCAGATAAAAGTTGACAATGTCACTGTACCATCAGCCCGTAGAGTCGAAAATCATGAGAATAATACATCATCTGTGCCAGGGGTAGTTATCGCCTCATTTAGAAATGCCAGCGATCATGCAAAGGTGTTGAAAGCAAAATCTAACCTGAGACATACACCGTTTCACGAGGTTTTTATTCATCAGGACCAATCCAAAGAAGAAAGGCTTGCTGCAACAAACTTTCGTGCCTTTAAGCAGGCAATTAAAAGAGGTGGAAGCCTGTCCGTAAGAGGAAATCGCGTGTTTCATAAAGACCATAGTCATAGTGATCATCGCGATAATAGTTCACAAAATGACGGGCGCAAAAATAATAATTCTGGTAACAATAGTGGTGCTTATAATAATGACAACCGCGGTGAAAGAGATAGTGCTAATAATGCTGGCACTTCGTGGTCAGCTCGACGTGGTGGAAACAATGGTGGACAATGCGGTCAGGGCCCAAGGGGAAGAGGTCAAGCCAGAGGTCGCGGTAACCAGCAACGTGGACGTTGGCAACACAGTAGATAGGCCAAAATAGGCTTTTGGAACGTTAATGGTTGGAGTACTGTACAAAATAGTGATAATTGTTATGTTAGGGAACAATGTGCTTTTTATCTCGATTTTGATATTTTAGGCATTGCAGAATCTCACCATGTTAATAATGATGTAATACATTTATCAGGCTACTCCTGGTTTGGAAATAATAGGAAAAATATTCATGTTAATGCACGTTCGGGATCAGGGGGTGTTGGTTTTCTTATTAAAGAAGAGTTGCTTAACATTTTGATATAAGTATTGCTGATGACAGTTATGATGGTATTTTATGGTTAAAATTTGTTAGTAAAATTTAAGATGATAAATTGTATGCCTGTGTATGCTACTTGCCACCGTTTAATTCGTCTAGACAGACTGATGTTCAGGATTGTTATGATAACCTTTTAGCTGGCATCTATAAGTTCCAGACAGATGGTTTACTATTTATATGTGGTGATTTAAATAGTCGTATTGGTGATAACTTTGATTTCATTGTTGGAGTTGATAACTTACCAGAAAGAAATATTGTTGATTATAAGTCAAATATGTATGGTGATTGTCTTATTGATTTTCTTATTGACAGTAACATGTGTGTCTTAAATGGTAGAAATAGTGATAACAACGATTTTACATCTGTTTCTACAAAGGGATGTTCTGTAGTGGACTACTGTTTGGTTCAACACGAGTATTTGCATAGATTTTCTAATTTCACAGTCAAAAGGTCCAGCGAGCTTATTGCAGAAATAAATACTGTGAATGATCTGTCGGCCGTGTCTATTCCAGATCACTCGGTATTATCGTGGACTGTGCAGTTGGGGAATTTTTGTGAAATCTCTGTAGATGATAAATTTGATTTAAAGTGTATTCCTGAAAATTTTATGTGTTCAAATAATATTGTAAATAGTATTCACCAGTGTATTTTTAAACTAGAACAGAGTCTACAAGAAATACATGATGTAGACACTGCATATGCAGATATTTGTCATAATATTTGGCAAGAAATGTATTGTAAAATCCCATTTAAATCTATTACTGTTGATGGTAGAACATCTAATAAGAAAAGAAAAATAGGGAAGCCTTGGTGAAATAATAACTTATCTTGCCTTTGGAATACCGTTAGTGAAGCTGAACGTAATTGGCTAAAATGTAATGGTCGTGCTGAAAAATCAGTACTGAAGTCTCAGTTCTTTACTGCACGTAAGAGTTTTGATAAAGCCGTACAACAAAGCAAACGTCAATACTGGGTAGGCTTACAGAATGAGTTACTGTCAAATTGCAAAAATAACCAGACTGAATTCTGGAAAACCATTGGCAGGGTAGGGGTTTCACAATCAAGGAGTAAGCGCATACCGATGGACGTTATGACAGAAAATGGTGTATCAAATGATGTCAATATTGTTCTTGAAAAATGGAAGAATGGTTTCAGTCATCTTCTTAATAGACCTACCTGTAATAATGTGAGTAGCATTGACAATGTTTTATAAAATGTTAATCCTTTGAATAGTGAAACAGAGATTTTAAACAATAATATATCTGTTGAAGAAGTTTTTAAAGCTGTCAATCAGGCTAAAAATGAAAACGCCTGGGGTTGTGATAATATACCTATGGAAATATTGAAAAATGACTGTTTTGTATCGTTTCTTCATATTTTGTATAATATTTGTTTTTCAAAGGGAATTATTCCGTCAGAATGGAGTAAGATAATAATAAGCCTCATTCCAAAATCAAGTACTGTTGATCCGAGAGATCCGATGTCATATAGGGGTTTATCGTTGTCTTGCACCATGTATAAGATATATTGTACAATATTAAATGACCGTTTGTCAGAATGGGCAGAATCAAATGATATACTCTGCGACGAGCAAAATGGCTTTAGAAAAGGCCGCAGTACCATTGATCATGTGTCATCTTTAACTAATATCATAGAAACTAGAAAGAAAAATAAGTTAGCAACATTTTGTGCATTCATAGATTTTCGTAAGGCGTATGATTTTATTGACAGATCACTTTTGTGGAACAAATTAAATAGTAAATGTGTTCAGGCTAATATGTTACACGCAATACAGTCGTTGTATAATTCAGTCTTGTCCTGTGTAAGAATAAAATTAATGGTCTTACAACGGAATGGTTCAATGTAAACTGTGGACTCAGACAGGGCTATTCGTTATCACCTTTACTTTTTAAACTGTTCATAAATGATCTAGTAGATGAAATTTAAGCGGTTGGAAAAGGAATTGACATAGATAATGATAAGATCTCCATATTACTGTTTGCAGATGATATTGTACTCATTGCTGAATCTGAAAATGATCCTCAACTTCTTTTAAATGTGTTAGCAAACTGGTGTAAATCAAACTCTATGATAGTCAACCATATGAAAAGCAATATTGTTCATTTTAGGCCTCAATCCGTATGTAGAACTTCATTTGATTTTACATGTGGTGAGCATAGTCTTAAAATAGTTAAACACTATACCTACCTGGGTCTGTTAATTGATGAGTTTCTAGATTATAATAAGACTTCTAAGTGTATAGCCCAGAGTGCAGGTAGAGCATTGGGGTTAATTATTGCCAAATCTAAATCATTGGGATCCATGTCATATGATGTTTTTATTAAGCTGTATGATTCAATGGTTTGGCCAGTCATATATTATGATGCTTCTATTTGGAGTAACAGGTCCTTTTCCTGCATAGATGCCATACAGAATAGGACAATGCGTTACTATCTTGGGGTAGGACGGTATACACCTACGGCAGCTCTATATGGAGAGTTAGCATGGCAACCCCCACATGTAAAACAGTGGAGATCTGTATGCCTACAGTGGCATAGATTTATTAGAATGGATGTTAACAGAGTTAATTATAAGGTATTTTCTGCAAGTTTAATGAAAAGTAACACTAGATGCAAGAATTGGCAATTCATGTTTAATACATATATGGAAAAGTTGGACTTAGTAGAATATGCACGTACCTGTTTAACAGTATCGTCAAAGTCATTTTGTGAAAAAGTTGTTCTTAAATCTATGTCAATGTTTGTGGATGAATGGAGAGCTAAACTTGATAGAAATGTTGGTCGAAATGGTAATAGTGGTAATAAATTAACAACATATAAATTGTTGAAAAACGACTACAAAACAGAGCACTATTGTAAAATATTTTTTCCCCGTAAGCATAAGTCTGCACTAGCTAAATTCAGATTTGGAGTAACACCAATAAAGCTTGAAACTGGTAGATATGAATATATTTCTGTTGACAGAAGAATTTGTCCAATATGTAAAACTGCAGTTGAATGTGAAAAACATGTATTACTATCATGCAACGCATATGAACATATAAGAACTCCATTGGTGAAGGATGACCTTGACCTTGAAAGATGACCTTGACCTTGAACTTTCAACACTCAAAATGTGCAGCTGCATGAGAACACCACTTTGAATTAATTCTTTTTGACCTTGAAGGATGACCTTGACCTTGAAGGATGACCTTGACCTTGAACTTCCATTTGGTATGTCAGGTAAGAGTTGTTTTGTCAAAGTATCAATCGAATCGAATCATAAATAAAGAAGTTATGGTAATTTTAGCAAAATTAAATAATTTGACCTTGAGAGTCACGGTCATTCAAAGGTCAAGGTAAAATTCAACTTGCCAGGTACAGTACCCTCATGATAGCATTAAAGTATTTGAAGTTTAAAAGCAATAGCCTTGATACTTTAGAAGTAAAGTGGATCTAAACGCAAAATGTAACCATATATTCAAAGTTACTTAGTCAAAAAAGGGCCATAATTCCGTCAAAATGACAACCAGAGTTGTGCAACTTGTCCTTTACTGTCCCCTGATGATAGTTTGCGAGTGTTCCAAGTATGAAAGCAATATCTATGATACTTTAGGGGTAAAGTGGACCAAAACACTAAACTTAACCAAATTTTCAAGTATAAAGGGCCCATAATTCCGTCAAAATGACAGTCAGAGTTACATAACTTTGCCTGCACGATAGTTAGTAAGTGTTGCAAGTATGAAAGTATGAAAGCAATAGCTTTGATACTTTAGGAAAAAAGTGGACCTCAACACAAAACTTAACCAAATTTCCAATTGTCTAAGTATAAAAAGGGCACATAATTCTGTCAAAAAGCCAGTCAGAGTTACATAACTTTGCCTGCACAGTCCCCTTATTTAGTAAGTGTTGCAAGTATGAAAGCAAGAGCTTTGATACTTTAGGAATAAAATGGACCTAAACACAAAACTTAAGCAAATTTTCAATTTTCTAAGTATAAAAAGGGCACATAATTCTGTCAAAATGCATGCCAGAGTTATCTAACTTTGCCTGCCCAGTCCCCTCATGATAGTAAGTAAGTGTACCAAGTTTGAATGCAATAGATTTGATACTTAATGAGAAAAGTGGACCTAAACACAAAACTTAACCAGACGCCGACGCCATGAAGGTGATGACAAAAGCTCTTTTTTTTTCAAACAAGAGGGCCTGAAAGGCCCAAAGTCGCTCACCTGAGATAACAAGATATTATTGGGACAAATCTTATGACCAAATTTCACGAAGATCGGAAAATAAATGTGGCCTCTAGAGTGTTAACAAGGTTAACAAGGTTTTACTATAGCCATATAAGGAAAAAGGCCCCGCCCCCTGGAAGCCATGTTTTTCAACCAACCGGCATCATTTTTGAACTCATCCAAGATATTATTGGGATGAATCTTCTGACCAAGTTTCATGAAGATCGGACAGTAAATGTGGCCTCTAGATTGTTAACAAGATTTTACTATAGCCATATAAGGAAAAATGCCCCGCCCCTTGGAAGCCATTTTTTTCAAGCAAACATAATTATTTTCAAACTCATCCAAGATATCATTGAGACCAATCTTCTGACCAAATTTCATGAAGATTGGACAATAAATGTGGCCTTTAGAGTGTTAACAAGGTTTTACTACAGCCATATATAGCCATATAAGGAAAAATGCCCCGCCCCTGGTGGCCATGTTTTTTAAGCAACCAAAACCATTTTCGAACTCATACAAGATATCATTGGGACAAATCTTCTGAACAGGTTTCATGATGATCGGAAAATAAATGTGACCTCTAGAGTGTTAACAAGGTTTTACTATAGCCATATAAGGAAAATAGCCCTTCCCCTGTGGTGGCCATGTTTTACAACCATTTTTGAACTCTTCCAAGATATTATTGGGATGGATCTTCTGACCGAGTTTCATGAAGATCGGACTATAAATGTGGCCTCTAGAGTGTTAACAAGATTTTACTATAGCCTTATATAGCCATATAAGGAAAAATGCCCCGTCCCTTGGCGGCCATGTTATTCAAGCAAACGTAGCCATTTTCGAACTCATCCAAGATATCATTAAGGCAAATCTTCTGACCATATTTCATCAAGATTGGACAATAAATGTGGCCTCTAGAGTGTTAACAAGGTTTTACTATAGCCATTTAAGGAAAAATGCCCCGCCCCCTGGCAGCCATGTTTTTCAACCAACCGGCATCATTTTCTAACTCGTCCAAGATATTATTAGGATGAATCTTCTGACCAAGTTTCATGAAGATCAGACAATAAATGTGGCCTCTAGAGTGTTAACAAGATTTAACTATAACCATATATAGCCATATAATGAAAAATGCCCCGCCCCCTTTTCAGCCATGTTTTTTCAAGCAAACGTAACCATTTTCGAACTCATCCAAGATATCATTGAAACCAATCTTCTAACCAAATTTCATGAAGATCTGGAAATAAATGTGGCCTCTAGAGTGTTAACAAGATTTTACTATAGCCATATAAAGAAAAATGCCCCGCCCCCTGGCGGCCATGTTTTTCAACCAACCGGCATCATTTTCAAACTCGTCCAAGATATTATTGGGATGAATCTTCTGACCAAGTTTCATGAAGATCGGACAATAAATGTGGCCTCTAGAGTGTTAACAAGATTTTACTATAGCCATATAAGGAAAAATGCCCCTCCCCTTGGCAGCCATGTTTTTCAAGCAAATGTAACCATTTTCAAACTCATCCAAGATATCATTAAAACCAATCTTCTGACCAAATTTCATGAAGATTGGACAATAAATGTGGCCTCTAGAGAGTGAACAAGGCAAATGTTGACGTCGCACAACGGACAGCGCACGACGGACAAAAGACGATCACAAAAGCTCACCATGAGCACGTTTTGCTAAGGTGAGCTAAAAATAAATGAGCTAAAACGGGACATAATTCCGTTAAAATGCCAACCAGAGTTATGCAACTTGCTCTGTACAGTCCCCTTACGACAGTCAGCGAGTTTTCCAAGTCTTAAAGAAGCAATAGCTTAGATACTTTAGGGGTCCAATGGACCAAAACACAAAACTGAACAAAATGTTCAATTATCTAAGTATAAAAGGGGCTATAATTCTGTCAAAATACCAGTCAGAGTTACATAAAATTGCCTGCACTCACTGGACATGGAAAATATTTGAGGTGGTACGCAAACTGTAATATAGATTTATCAATATTATGCATATTCTAAGTGGAAAAGGGCCATAATTCTTACAAAATGCTTATTACAGTTGTCTGATCTTCGCCTCTTGTTTATAGATTGGGGTCATGTTGGTAAAGAAGTATTCAAAATATAAAAGCAATATATCAAGGACTCAAGGGACATGGAAAATATTTGAGGTGGTACGCAACCTTAAACATAGATTTATCAATAATATGCATATTGTAAGTGAAAAAAGGGCAAAAATTCTTCAAAAATGCTTGTTACAGTTGGCTGCTCTTGTTTATAGATTGGGGTCATGTTGGTGAAAAAGTATGAAAAATATGAAAGCAATATGTCAAGGGACATATAAAATATTTGAGTCGGTATGCAAACTTTAACATCCCAACTCTCACCGAAATGCTCACGCGCACGCCGACTCCGGGGTGAGTTGGATAGCTCCACCATATATATTTCATATATAATAGTCAAGCTAACAAATCAGCAAATGTTCAACTTTTTTTAAGTACCACGAAGCTAGACCATTGACACAAATTTAACTAATACCTTAGAGTCATTTCTAAACAAATATGAATATGTGTTAATTTTATTACATAAACTTGCTAGCAAGTCTTTATGTTTTGATTTTAAAAGCGAAACATAAAACATGTTTTAATGCCTTTAAAGTTTGAAGTCAATATGTTGTTTAAGACAAGCTCCATTCAGACATTGTCAAAAATGTTTAAACCATAACACAACTTCTATGCGTTAGATGGGTAAATTCGCTTTACTTGGCATACAAAACAATGTCTTACAAATTACATGATTAGACAATTTTACTGCAATTATTTTACTGTCTAACAAATTACATGATTAGACAATTTTACTGCAATAATTTTAACTATACACAATAATTATAAAGAAGTGAAACTCCAGCTGCTTGAGCAGTATTGTATTCTTGTTATATACAATTTGTTGGTCCTTTATTTAAGGCAAATGACCAATTGCCAAAACAGTACGAAACAGCACAATACGAAACAACAAACACCCATTGATGGGCGCCATAGAAGAATAAAGCTGGAGTCACCGCCTTGGAATGGTCAATAACAAAGCATTGGGGTTTTAAACCGGTTTTAGAGCGCTCAACCTCACACTTGGCCCAGCAATATTTATGTTGCCGTATGGGCGTATAGGGTTCTTTCTTCAACCAACACGTTTGGGTTTCTTAATATATTATATTTATGATTTAATATCATAAACATACAGGCTGACAGCATGAATGATATGCAATGAATGACCTTATAATAAGTATACATTTCAATTATATGTAAAATGATGTGTTCCGACGGCAATATACCAACATAATTAATACACAAATACAACTATTAAAACAAAATAAATACAATAATACAACCGACAGACATGAATATAAAAGATGTATAGAATGCATATTTACCTAAATATATGATATTTATGATTTAATATCATAAACATACAGGTTGACAGCATGAATGATATGCAAAGAATGACATTCAAAATAGTCATTCATGCACACGATTGTGGTTGAGTGAATAAACTCATGCTTGACAAGCCAATTAACGTATTAAATTTTAGTAAAAACTGTTCATCTTTCTACCCAGTCTCTACATACTGAAAACTAATCAACTACTACAAAAGAAAGCTACTAATCCTATTTACAGTTAAAATCTACTCTGTCCAACCATTGAACAATCAGAGCAATGTTTCCTTTAAAAATAATTTACTTCAATATCATTCAGAATAAATATATTTATGAACTAAATATATTTACAACAACGACAATTAAAATACGTCTATAACATTCATGATACTTATAAGTGTAAATAAAATTTAACCTTATATTATTGCAACTCAAATGAAACAATAATTAAAGGGAAAAGTTGTATACACAAGTTTTATTACAGTCTCGAATCAGCGGAGAATGGTTCCCTGATTTAAGATGGTATCAAGCTCTTACAGCACCAAGCTAGCAGACCACAGTAGAAACACACTCTCTCGGAGCTGTGGACGCCTTCTTGATCTCCACCAAGCTCAATTCAGAAAAAAGCAAGCCTGCAATCATGAAAACACATTCACTGCAAACAAGTAGTCTGAATATTACAAATAAAAAAGATAGCATATGGAACCTGTACAGGTGATACTATTGACAAAAATTAAAGAATAAAGGCCGCAAACAGGGGCTCCAAAATCAGCATTTTACCATGTACGAAAGTGGCTGTGGACGAATGAAACGTGATGAAAGCCTGCTTTTGGAATGATATTTGTACACGCAAAACATAGCACAACCCATCAAACCATGAATAAATACCATATTTCCTAATGGTTTTCGCGCAAAAGTTCACAGCGTGACCATACTTATTTACTAGCGATTCCAGCTTAAAAGCAAAATCCCACCGCAGTTGTCCTTCCTGAGTAAGGGTGCTGGACGTTTCGTGCCACTACCAGTTCGTGCCACTGATATTTGTGTAGGAGGGCATTGGATTCGTCCCACTGATAATATATAGGCGGCTAGGTGTGAATAATACCGTTAAGAAGGTGTGAATCATAACAGGAAACTTTCCACCTTTGATTGTAACATCTGTTCAAGATTGTTTTATTTCATGATTGTTTAAGACTCAATTTTCATGCTTAATATAATACATTAACAAAAAATTACATGAAACATTTTCAATACATTGACGTTTACCATATCAAAAGTGAATGCATACAATATAAGGACATCAGCATCCATAGGGAACTCTACTATCTCCGGTACCTCTGGCGTAACATCTATAGCAGTATAGGGATAATATAATACATAAACAAAAAATTACATAAAACATTTTCAATACATTGATGTTTACCATATCTAAAGTGAATGCATACAATATAAGGACATCAGCATCCATAGGGAACTCTACTCTCTCCGGTACCTCTGGCGTAACATCTATAGCACTATAGGGATATCCACTATTATTCGGCTACATTCGCAACATATCCACGTAACGACGACATTCCCTTTCATCATTTTTCGATACTGTCGGAGACTGATACAAGTTTCACACGTCAGATGCTGCCATCTTTCACATATATCGCATGGGATGGCTTTATCTTCTTCACCAACATTCCGTGCACAGTACACACAAGGATATTGGCAAGCCATTACTGATTTTGTGAATTCAACGAACAACACACGTATTATATTATACTTTGTGTTCAACTGACTTTATTTACTCTTTCAGTGTTAATTACACAGTTTGTATCATAATTAAAGCGGTTGTTTACTAATTAGTTACTAATTGGCCATTAAAGGCCCGTGTCAGTACATTTAAGGCCCGAGTCGGTAATGAATTGTTTGCTAATTACTTAAAGGCACATATCGCTAATTGATAGTTTGTGAGTCGATAGAAAAGCATAAGCTTTTCCTAAAAGTAAAAGACCAACTTCATTTTAAATGGTTTTATTGTTCATTCATGTTATATTATTATATATGTATATAGTTCATACAAATGAAGCATAAAAATAACAGCTCTTCAAGTTTAATATTTATTAAACATAATGAACTATGCACAAATGTTTTTTAAACTAACAATAAATCATTTTATTTTATTTTTACAAACACATGATGCATAACAAAATAACACCACTTTATGTTTTATATGTATTGAACATAATGAACTGTTTATAAATATGTGTATACTAACAATAAATCATTTTAATGTTTGTTATTTATAACTATAATTGTCATCATTGTTGTAATTTTCTACATTAATATACACCCCAATATCATTCACACCTATACGAAATTATTCACACCTATCCGCCTATATATTATCAGTGGGAAGAAACGTCTACCTCGTAGCGAATCCGTGGTCTAATGGTAACACACTGGCTTCACAATCCAGAGATCGCTGGTTCGATCCCCGCTGCACCTAATCTTCTAACTCGTCTTCGCATGAGACGTTAAACCGAGGTGCAGTGTACTAGGTGCTATACACCGGGCACTAAAAGACCCAGGGTCACCTCTGGAAGGGGTGTCTCCTGTATCTTGCACACACCCCCGTAACCAACTAACACGTCTTTCTGGGGGCGATGGCCATATGGGGGACAATCCCGGTGCACTCGATAAAAAACACAAACAACAACGTCTACCTCTTTTAAACACAAATATCAGTGGCACGAACTGGTAGTGGCACGAAACGTCCATAAACCCCTGAGTAACACAGAACTAAAGTATGGGAAGAGGTCATGACCCCACAGTTTCGCATTTGAAAATGGCCATATTCTTAGGATTTTGTTCAATTTGGGGATACAATAAGACGCTTTACCTCAAATTTGACATTGAAACCTACCCGTTCCCAATATTTCACTTTTACCGTGGTGTGCTACCCAAGCTTTTAACCCGGTCCGAAAATTCGGGTCGATTCGGTCCCAATCATATTCGGCCCCAAATTCACCACTCTCTTACACTGCTGTTCATTGCATTCATGTATGTTGAGGCACGAACGACATCTCTGCTAGGAGAATGCAAATTTACCTGAGGCTTAATCGTCACTTTATTTAATTGCACACAGTATATAACGATCCGATATGGGGAACCCAATGTGTCGATCTGGACAGGTGGGGTTTCCGCCGTGTACTCTGCCCACTGCCCCCTCCTCCAAAAAAACAGATAAGACCACACTAAAATTGAAAATCTTTCAGTAACGACGACAAATATTGAAATTGCAGCTATAATTCAATTTTCATTCCGACTTTGGTGAATAGCTAAATTTGTTTGGAGTGCTGGGACACGCCTCGGATCCATAAATAATGCAGACTCTAACGCGGATACACCTCATCTAGTAGAAATACACACACGCAGACGTTGGTATTGGATAAAAAAAATAATTAGGGGCACTACACACACGTTTCTATACAGAAGCGACCTCTATAGATACCTTCTTCAATCAGACCCCCGTCTCCTTTAGAATGATCCCAGTCCAGAAGCGGACGACGAAATTCCCTCCATACCTAAGGCAGAGATAGACGAGGCAGTGCGCAGTCGCAAGGCAGAACAATCTTCTGGAGCTGACAACGTCTCTTCCATGCTGATCAAGCACGGAAGAACGGCAATGACGGTAGAATACCAAAAGATCTAGAAGTTGAAGAAGTGCCCCAAGGAGTGGATCCAGTCTCTGGTAATCCCCTTACCAAAAAAGGGTAAAATTAATCTATATGATAATTACCGCACAATCCTTCTCATCAGCCATGCCAGCAAAGTCATGCTTTTTATTATCCTCAACCGATCGGAAAGTAGGAGGATGAGGAACTTATGGCGGAAGAGCAGGCATTTCAGATTACGAGCGCACAGTGGATCATATCTTCACTTTCCGAGTCATCACTGAGAAACACCTGCACCATCTCAGCTCTTCCACAATTCATCGACTTCAGGAAAGCTTTTGACTTCTTTCCATTATGGCCTATGGCAGTTTTTGAGAGGATTTAACATTGACGAAGAGCTGGTTCAAGTCACCCACGACCTCTTCGGAAACGCAGTACTTCTTAATAGACGGAAGGGTGATTTCTTAAGTTCATCAGTTGGCATCAGTCAGGTATGTCGGCTGTCCCCCGTCGAGTTTAATCTTTTCATTGAGTATGCAGGATACCCTTCATAACCACCACAGCTCTATCTGCACTGGTGGCAGAACGATCTCCCCCTTGACATTCGCCGATGACTTTTACACATATGTGGCACCAACAGTGAACTCCAATGTTCTATGATTAAATGTTCTACTATGAAATAGACTATAGCCACCACTATTTATATTGTGAAACAGACTACGGCTCCCGCCAACGTTAACCCTGTACCCTGTTTTCTGATGCCGCACTTCTATATTAAACGTCTAAGCAGTAGCACGTGTTGTGTTGTTATTAATATTAGTTAATGCTCATTAGATTTGACGTTTATATAAGTCACAAACACAATAGTGTCATTAATATAAAACATCCAAGACCTCACCAACAGACTTTGGAGCAACCTTGTCCACGGATATTACCAGTATCGTTTAGGTCCATCAGCTTCCCTGCCAAGTATAGGCTCTACAAGTCCCTCGTGGTTTCCATTTTACTGTGCGAATGCAAGACTTGGACGCTTCATGCGGACACAGAACGCAGGATGCAGACATTTCATCACAAGTGTCTCCGAAGACTGCTCCGCATCTCCTTTATGGAGCACAATTAAGACCATCAATCGTCTGAAACGTCAAAGCAACTCTAGTTGGCCCACAAGAGCCCCTACTGGCGACCGTCAAACGACGAAAGGTGCCTTTGTGTAGACAATTAATCAGACACGACTCTATGTGTAATATTGTTCTCTACGGTACGCTCGAGGTAGGTAGCCGTCGAGGCCGTCAGAAGAAAAGCTGAATGGGAAAGAGTTACCGTCCCTACCCGTGGGTGAATTATTCTCATCAGCCCACAACAGAACTAAGTACCGGATGATGAAATGTGCAATGCTTACTGGTAATTTATGCTTTACATTTTCTTGTCATCGATGTTCGGTGGCCACCGAAAAGGAGTTTTTATTTAACTTGTTACATTAAAAGGAGAACCAAAACCACGGCCGTTAATCACCTCGTTTTTGAGATGCATGAATAAATTAGCCAATGCAACTTTCGAGGTGGCGTTCAGGCCCGTATGTATTGAAATTTTATGGACAATTTACAGGGTAAGTAGGTTTTACATCAAAACATCCGGACCTGAGCGCAACCTCGGAAGTAGCCTTGGCTCATTTATTGATGCATCTCAAAAAGAGGTGGCACCCGTGATTAACGGTCGTGCAAACGTATTGAATGCAACACCAAATATTCAAGTTTGCACAAAGACTGAGGCTTGAACATATTCATGCACATATTAGCCTCGCTCTGTGAAAATGGGGATTAATGCATTTGCGTCAAGTGTCGTTCCAGATTGGCCTGTGCAGTCGGCACATGTTAATAAGGAGCAGTCCGCACAGGTTAATCAAGAATAACACTTTCCGCTTTTGTAATATTTTACGCTTAAAGGAATTCTCTTCTTAGCAAAAATTTAGTTTAGGCGGAAAGTGTCGTCCCTGATTAGTCTGTGCGGACTGCACAATTTGGGCTCATATATAACAAGATTGCCAAGAGGCCCTAGTTCGCTCACCTGAGAGGAGTCGGTTCATTCAATCTTTACCAAACGTCAAACTTGAGCTAGATATTGTCCAGACAAACATCCTGGTCAAGTTTCATCATTATTGAACCAAAACTCTGGCGTATGGAGTGTTTTTGTAAGATTTGACCTGGTGACCTATACTTTGAGTTAAAACCCCTTACCAAACATCAAACTTTGCTTACAAAAATAAATATTATGACCAAGGTTCATAAAACCTGAAACAACATTGTGACCTCTAGAGTGTTTACAAGGATTATGTATAATATAATGAAAATTTGGACAATCAAAGGGCAATAATTATGGCATTAATTATGTGATTTTGCTCATTATCAAACTTGACTGAGATCTTTCAGCAACCTTGATAAAGAATGCTTGAGAAATAGGAATGCTAGAGTGTTTACAAAACAAATGTGGACGGGCAGACGGCGGACAAAGACCAATCCTTAAACCTCACCTGAGCAATCAGGTGAGCTAAAAAGTGTGTTTCACCGATCTGAGCCATTTTCCAACTTGTCACAGAAATCAATAAAACAAATGTATTGACTTAGTTTCAAGATGATTAGGCAAATAATGTGACTTATATAGTGTTCGATCACAAGGCTTCTCTCTAGTCACATAAGGAAAACTGCCCCACCCCCGGCATCCATTTTTTTTTACCGATCGGGACCATTTGCGAACTCATCTGAGATATATACATAAAACAAATCTATTCACCAAGCTTCATGATGATTGGGCATAAAATGTGACTTCTAGAGTGTTCACAAGCTTTTTTTACTATGTACAAATATAAGAAAATCCCCCCCCCCCCGGCAGCCATGTTATTCAACTGACCGGAACCATTTTCGAACTCAACTCTCATATCAATGAAACAAATCTTCTGACCAAATTTCATGAAAATTGGGCAAAAAATGTGACTTCGAGGGTGTTCACATGTTTTCACTATATACATATAGAGAAAAATGCTCCGCCCACTGGCAGCCATGTTTTTTCACCGATCTGGACCATTTTCGAACTCGTCCAAGATATCAATAAAACCAATGTTTTGACAAACTTTCATGATGATTAGGCAAAAATTGTGACTTCTAGAGTGTTAACAAGGTTTCTCTATAGCCAAATAAGGAAAACTGCCCCGATCACTGGCGGCCATCTTTTTCAACGGACCGGAACCACTTTTGAACTCAACCAACATATCATTTAGACAAACATTTTGACAAAGTTACATGAAGATTGGGCATGAAATGTGACTTATACAGTGTTTACAAGTTTTTTCTTTTTTTTGCCTAGTGACCTAGTTTTTTACCCGGCATGTCCCAGTTTCGAACTCGACTGAGATGTCATTGGGACAAAGCTTCTGACCAAGTTTCATGAAGATCGAAAAAGAAATGTGCCCTCTAGAAAATACACTGTATTATTATGAAAAATTTTATAGTCAAAGGCGAGTAATTACTGTAAACTTAAATGCAATATTCATAAGAGTTGTCTCGCATGTTTTATGATTGTTTACAAGCCTTTATACTATAAAAATATAAGGAAAACTGCCCGTCCCCCTGGCAACCATGTTTTTCAACGGACCGGAACCATTTTCGAACTCAACTCTCATATCAAGGAAACAAATATTCTGACCAAATTTCATGAAAATTAGGCCAAAACTGTGACTTCTAGAGTGTTTACATGTTTCCACTATATACATATAGAGAACAAGAGCTGTCTCCATCGGAAGACATATGCCCCCCAAAAACGCTTATTCGAAAGGTAAACGCAGATTTCGAAACCTAAACGCGGACCCTAAGTTCAAGGTCAAGGTCAAAGGGGCCAACATTTGTGTGAGTATGGAAAGGCCTTGTTCATATACACATGCATACAAAATATGCAGGTTACATCTGAAGCAACATAGAAGTTTTGAGCATTTTTCAAGCGGAAACGCATTTTTTTATGATTCAAGGGCCGTAACTCAAGAGCGCGTGGGGAAATTTGGCTGATTATCAAACTTAACCTAGATTTTATTGTCTTACACAATTTTATGAAGTTTAGCGGAAACGAGAAAAAACCTCAATTTTTCGATGATTCAAGGACTGTAACTCAGGAGTGTCTTGGTCAATTTGGCTGATTATCGAACTTGACCTAGATGTTATTGCCTTACACTTTTTCATGAAGTGTGGCGAAGATCCTATGACATTTGCTCGAGTAATTGAGTGGAAACAAGAAAAAAACCAATTTTATGATGATCCAAGGGCCGTAACTCAAGAGTGCCTAGGTAAATTTGGCTGATTATCAAACTTAACCTAGATTTTATTGTCTTACACATTTTTATGAAGTTAAGTGGAAACGAGAAAAAACCTCAATTTTTCAATGATTCAAGGGCCGTAACTCAGGTGTTTCTTGGTCAATTTGGCTGATTATCTCACTTTACCTTGATGTTATTGCCTTACACATATTCATGAAGTGTGGCGAAGATCCTATGACATTTGCTCGAGTTATTGAGCGGAAACAAGAAAAAAAAACAATTTTACGATGATTCAAGGGCCGTACCTCAGGAGTGTCTGGGTCAATTTGGCATATTATTAAACTTGACCTAGATAGTATTGCCTTACACATATTCATGAAGTTTGGTAAAGATCCTATGAAATTTGCTCGAGTTATTGAGCGGAAACGAGAAAAAAAACAATTTTACGATGATTCAAGGGCCGTAACTCAGCAGTGTCTGGGTCAATTTGGCTGATTATCGAACCTGACCTAGATGTCATTGCCTTCCACATTTTCATGAAGTTTGGTGAAGATCTGATAACAATTGCTCAAGTTATTGAGCGGAAACTAATCCTGACAGACTAACTGACTGACTGACTGACGGACGGTGCGATTTTAAATAGGTTCTGGGGGGCATAAAAATTCCCCGCCCACTGGCGGCCATGTTTTTTCACCGATCTGGACCATTTTCGAACTCGTCCGAGAATTCAATAAAACCAATGTTTTGACCAACTTTCATGATGATTGGGCAAACATTGTGACTTCTAGAGTGTTTACAAGGTTTCTCTATAGTCAAATAAGGAAAACGGCCCCGCCCACTGGCGGCCATGTTTTTCAACGAACCGGAACCACTTTTGAACTCAACCAACATATCATTTATACAAACATTTTGACAAAGTTACATGAAGATTGGGCATAAAATGTGACTTCTACAGTGTTTGCAAGTTTTTCCTTTTTTGACCTAGTGACCTAGTTTTTTACCCGGCACGACCCAGTTTCGAACTCGACCGAGATTTCATTGGGACGAAGCTTCTGACCAAGTTTCATGAAGATCGGACAATAAATGTGGCCTCTTGTGTTTACGAACAAATGTGGACAGACGGACGGACGAACAGACGACGGACAAAGACCGGTCACAAAAGCTCACCTGAGCAATCAGGTGAGCTAAAAATGTCCGGGAGGTGAAAACACAAGTAGTCAATATTTTGCAAAAATTCCTGATGATCAAGTGATTTTTGCTAAATTTTGAAATTCCCTGATTTATTGCGCATGGTCCGAGTGATTAAATTACGTAAAGAGTTGATGTTTCCCAAAGTCTTCTGCCACCATGTTCACGTTTTGTTGCTAATAATATTTGTTATAGTTATTACTTTAGAAAATGACCTCAGCAGTGCACCATTCAGTTTTTTTTCACCTTTAATGGCAGATGCTGATTAAACTTGCATTATTTAAGGCCTCAATCCGATGAAGATTTTTTAAAGAATTTTTCAGTTTTCATGTAAATAAAACCTTACACAAGCTTTTTATGCCACCGGTAGGGTGGCTTACAGCATTTGAACTGTCTGTCCGTCCGTCCAAAAACTTTAACATTGGTCATAACTTGCAATATTGAAGATAGCAACTTGATATTTGGCATGTATGTGTATCTCATGTAGCTGCACATTTTGAGTGGTGAAAGGTCAAGGTCATCCTTCAAGGTCATAAGTCAAAAAATACAATCAAAGGGAAGTAATAAGCTTTAAAATCGAGATAATTTATAAACTTGCCAAATGTTATATTGAAATTTTATTTCAAAGTGGCGCAATAGGGGACATTGTGTTTCTGACAAACATATCTCTTGTTCATTTCAACATAAGCTATTTAAATGGGGCCGCCCAACAGATAAAGCTTCGTATCGACGCGATTCGATATTTTGGAAAACTACGAGGATTGCTCACATAGCTAAACAATACATCGGCACTGAATTTGAGCGTGGATGGCCGAGTGGTCTAGGCGGGAGATTTTTTACTCCAGGACTTTAGGAATCCAGGGGTCAGTGGTTCGAGCCCTGTTGAGGGTTACATTTTTCCTTTTTTTAAATTGTGTTCTTGTTTTTTAACTGGAGATTTTTAGTTCAAATGCTTAAATTTATCAATATAAAGCATTTAAAGCATTTACTGACAAGCTTCAATACATGCCAAAATCTGTTGGACGCCCCTTTTAAGCAAGATTTCTTCCCAAAATCAATAGGCTAGGGCATATTCCCAAAGAGAAGAGAAACCTCTTTGTGATTGGGTTTCATATATTATTAACTGTTTCTGGATGTTTCTGGAGTTGTACCAGCTTCACACGCTTTTCCTCAACATTAACTGACCAGTTTGTACGGCATTTACAGCCTTTACATTATGAAAATCCAATTACAATAAAATCATAAAATCATATAGAAAATATCTAGCAAAAATTAGAAATATTTTGAGGTTTTATAACAAAAATAGAATTAAGTATAAAGGAAATAAAAAGGTAGGAAATGTAGAAAAGTAGTGATAAAATAGGAACAATTGAAGGCCAAAGTAGCGTGTCCTCGTGTGTCTGAAAAGTACATGTAAAAAATATGATCCATTTTAACCGCATTTCAGTCAAAGGAAAACGACTCAGACACACTGTATTTCGATACTTTACAATTTACTTCCTCTCGAGAGATACACTGGCCAAAGTCAATTTAAGGGTCAAAAGATACATTTCGTTTAGACTTAAAGAAAGTCATTAAGTATCTGACGGTGTTTGAATAAAAGAAAGTTTCGTGCAGTACTTGCTCACGTTATCGGTCGGTTGTTGTGTTGAATTTGAGGGTTTACAGGCATTTAGGTGAGGTTAGTTGGGCTCATAGTCTACCTGAAATGGCGTGAAGTCACCCTGGGGTGACTAGAAGCCGATTCATGTCACCCTGGGGTGACTTCAAGCCGATTCTAGTCACTTGGTCGACTTGAATCACCCCAGGATGACATGAATCAGCTTGAAGTCACCCTATGGTGACAAGAATTGGCTTCTAGTCACCCCCGGGTGACTTCAAGCCATTTCAGGTCGAGAATGACCCAATGAGCGCAAGTTGGAACCTACTTCAAAGATGGAGTCGTTTTCGTGTTTTTCGTGAAGGAGTAGCGAATATTTTCACTCGTTAGGCTACTTTATATAATTTATTTATGTTTCATTTTAATGAATACGCCCTTTCGGTTCTACAGTGTTTGCGCTTTCCTCTGAGTTGCAAGGTCGTAGACGTCGGGGTAAAAAAGTTATTGAAGGAAAACCTTCAACAAATCTGTTGTCTTCGTATGTGATGTTCGAGAAATTTGATGAATAAATATCGTGTCAGTGCCAAAAAGGGTGGTTGAACTTTTTTGCAAGAAATTAAGTATCAGATTTTAAACGGCGTTTGGAAAATGAAATAATCGTATTTTTAGTAATATTTTGCTGACCACGTGTATTATAAGAGAAAATGATATGCGTAAATCCAATTTTTCGAACGCCTCATAAGAAGTCACCATATTTGATTACGGTTTTCCTTCAATAACTCGTCTATGATCTTGAAAAAAACACGAGTACTTCGGTAGACCATACTAAGTTGTGTGATCAAGCCAGGGACTGTGTGATGCTTGGCTTAACCCCTTAAACTAAATTGTTCTGTTTCAAACTCGGCTGAGAGACTGAGATATCATTAGGACTTACGCTTTCAGAGTTTCAATAAAATTGGTCAATACATGCGGCATCAAGAGTGTTCATCCGCATTTTATTTCATTTTAATAACTGACCTAGTTTTTGATTCCAAGTGACACAAATTTGAACACAAACAAGAAGGCTCCCACAAATGTTCTGGGGACCGTTTCAATAAACATGTAGTACACATAATGACATTTTCGATTCGATACATTTTTCGAAGATACATAATTGCCAAAGTCCATATCATATGATTATAAATGTTCAGTACTTAATTAATTACATTGGAATCTCAAGCGCCGTATATATTTGACGAGCACGGCGAGCTAGTTCGTCTACCTATTATTATTACAAAATTCTCTCGTAAGTTAAAATTGTACGATCACTTATGAAACGGCTCCCTGATAATTAAGATTCATAAAAATTAGGCAATAACTCTGTGATGTAAGAGTGGTCACATCCGTTTTCTTTAGTTTGACCTTGTCTTTGAACCCATAATAATCAGTTTCCAATTTGTCACAGATATGATTCCGACAAAAGATGAAAATTCGGAACAATATGTGGCGTCTTCAGTGTTCACACGGCAAATGTTGATGATGAATAATGGCTGATAAATAAAACACGATTACAAAGGCAAACCATGCGTTGTTGTGCTTAATAGCAAAAATAATACAACAATGTAAGTAAACAATGAAATGGTTTTACTAAGCTTTTATTAAGCTTTAAGAACATTTTTCATTTTAGGAACAAACAACAATAACATAGGAAAAAATAAAATAACAAACATTATACCAATACTAAAACATTTTACATAGTTCAAGATGATAACATTTCTTACTAACAGTCAGAACTTGAACATTTTTAAAACACTCCTAACACACGTGCAACACTAAAAGCACCTAGTAGATTACATTTACAGCTAATTGAACGCATTTTCTAGTTAAAATGAGCGGCGTCATGAGAAAACGGGTCTTAAGCTCTATGTGGTCAGCGTAGCTCCAGACAAGCCTTCTCATATGCCCAGTTTAGTCAGGAGCTACCTTGACAAGCCTTCTCACAGGCCCAGTTTAGTCAGGAGCTACCTTGACAATCCTTCTCACAGGCCCAGTTTAGTCAGGAGCTACCCTGTCAGCTAAAGTTAAGCTATATGTGGCCAGCGTAGCTCCAGACAAGCCTTCTCATAGGCCCAGTTTAGTCAGGAACTACCCTGTCAGCTAAAGTTAAGCTTTGTGAGGCCAGTGTAGCTCCAGACAAGCCTTCTCATAGGCCCAGTTTAGTCAGAAGCTACACTGTCAGCTAAAGTTAAGCTATGTGTGGCCAGTGTAGCTCCAGACAAGCCTTCTCATAGGCCCAGTTTAGTCAGGAGCTACCCTGTCAGCTAAAGTTAAGCTATATGTGGCCAGCGTAGCTCCAGACAAGCCTTCTCATAGGCCCAGTTAAGTCAGGAGCTACCTTGACAAGCCTTCTCATAGGCCCAGTTTAGTCAGGAACTACCCTGTTAGCTAAAGTTAAGCTATGTGTGGCTAGCGTAGCTCCAGACAAGCCTTCTCACACGCCCAGTTTAGTCAGGAGCTACCATGTCAGCTAAAGTTAAGCTATGTGTGGCCAGCATAGCTTCAGACAAGCCTTCTCACAGGCCCAGTTTAGTCATGAGCTACCATGACAAGCCTTCTCACAGGCCCAGTTTAGTCAGGAGCTACCATGACAAGCCTTCTCATAGGCCCAGTTGAGTCAGGAGCTACCCTGTCAGCTAAAGTTAAGCTATATGTGGCCAGCGTAGCTCCAGACAAGCCTTCTCACAGGCCCAGTTTAGTCAGTAGCTACCCTGTCAGCTAAAGTTAAGCTATATGTGGCCAGCGTAGCTCCAGACAAGCCTTCTCATAGGCCCAGTTTAGTCAGTAGCTACCATGACAAGCCTTCTCACAGGCCCAGTTTAGTCAGGAGCTACCCTTCAGCTAAAGTTAAGCTATATGTGGCCAGCGTAGCTCCAGACAAGCCTTCTCATAGGCCCAGTTTAGTCAGTAGCTACCATGACAAGCCTTCTCACAGGCCCAGTTTAGTCAGGAGCTACCCTTCAGCTAAAGTTAAGCTATATGTGGCCAGCGTAGCTCCAGACAAGCCTTCTCATAGGCCCAGTTTAGTCAGTAGTGACCCTGTCATTAAAGAGACCACGATACCTTGCCTGACTGGGTAGATCCTGGTCTGGAGCCACATGTATGCTGGTGGAAAATGGCATTAGACCCATTTTCGCATGACAATGCTCAATTTATTAGGTAAACATTGTTTGGTTCCTCTATAAAATTGGAGAAAATGGAGCTTAAATACAATACAACATTTTGATGCATAATAAGCAATACATGAAATTTATGAAACACCCATTGATGAAATCACTTTATATATATATATATATATATGTTTTCCTTATATACAAACATAACACTTATTTTAAACAAGAGGGCCATAGGCACTTAGGTGATCAACTGAGATGCAAATGACCTTAACTATTTTGAGGTGGAGTTAAAAAAGTACGTTATGAATCCAGTATTTTTTATTTTGTGAATAAGCTACATTTTGATAAAAAATTGGAAATGGAGTTGGAATTGATTGTGTTTTTAAGAAAACAAGAGTTTGTAATTATAAACATTATTTACGAGATGGTTGAACTCATAATTAAAGCTGGATATTGGGATAAACTGAATGTTTCAATTAAAAATAATTTTGAAACCTTCAAATTGAAATTCAAGGCAGTTATTTGGGGAAATTGTATACTTTTTACGGTCTGGAAGGGGTCATATTGCAGCCCCCAAATTTGACTGAAACAACACTGGAAATATAAATATTTAATCTATAGGCACAATATTATATTTGAACTCAGCTGATATATAATTAAAACAAATGCTTTAAATAAGTTTCAGGAAGACTGTACAAAACAATTGACCTCTATAGGTTAAACAAGATTTTTTTTTTAATTTGACTAAGTGAACTTGTTTTTAATCTACATGACACAGGCTCTAACTCAGCCGAAACTCGGAAAGTTAATTGGGACAAATGTTCTAACAAAGTTTCATGAAGATTGGACAGTCCTTTTCCAGCCATATCTACTCGTCCGTCTCATTCTCCTTTTCAACACATCTGAACTATTTTCGAACTTAGCTGAGATATCATTCGAAAACACATTCAAATTAAGTTTCATAAACTTAGAATATTTGACTTAAAATGTGAGTTTTTCTACAGTAATATAAGGAAAACTGCTCTGCCCCTTGGCGGCCATGTTTTTTTAAATGAATAGGAACCATTTTGGGACTCAGATATGATGACTTGACTATAAATGTGACTTCTAGAGTGTGAACATAAACAAGCTTTTTCTTTAATTTGACCTGGTGACTTTTGTTTTTGACCCCAAACGTGACCCAGTTACAAACTCCACCAAGATATCATTGAAACTAATCAGCGGCGCAAGTTTCAAGACATTTGGAAAACAAATGTAGCCTGTAGAGTGTTAACAAGGTAAATTTTAACGACAGACGTGAAACAACTTCAGAAAACAGCGATCTTAAAAGCTCACCATGAGAATTGTGTGATATAACAGAGTTTTAATTCACATTAGCTTAAATTTATACTTAATCATACTGATTAAACAATTTACCATGAAGTGCCACTCCGGTTAAATGCTTTACCACATTACTATAATACACGTCACACTTGTACAGTCTTTATTCTGTGTCACACTAGTGTGTTTCTTCATGTGACCAATCCAGTTACATGCATAAACACACACCTCACCTTGTACAGTCTTTTACAGTCTCTCTCCTGTATGTATCCTCATGTGTGTCTTCAAGTTACCACTATGGTTAAATGCATAATCACACACCTCACACTTGTACGGTCTCTCTCCATTATGAATCTTCATGTGTTTCTTCAAGGTGCCACTCTCAATACATGCATAACCACACACCTCACACTTGTACGGTCTTTCTCCTGTATGTATCATAATGTGTCTCTTCAAGTTACTATTCTGGTTGCAGACATAACTACACATTTCACACTTGAAATGTCTCTCTCCTGTATGTATCCTCATGTGTGTCTTCAAGGTACCACTATTTTTAAATGCATAACCACACACCTCACACTTGTACGGTCTCTCTCCTGTATGTATCCTTATGTGTTGTTTCAAGTTACGACTTTCGTTACATGCATAACCACACACCTCACACTTGTACGGTCTTTCTCCTGTATGTATCCTCATGTGTGTCTTCAAAGAACCACTCTGGTTACATGCATAACCACACACCTCACACTTGTATGGTCTCTCTCCTGTATGTATCCTCAGGTGTATCGTAAATATACTGCTATGGTAACATGCATAACCACACTCCTCACACTTGTATGGTCTCTCTCTTGTATGTATCATCATGTGTGTCTTCAAGTCACTACTACGGATACATGCATAACCACACACATCACATATGTTCAGTTTCTCTCTATGTATCTTCATGTGCTTCTTCAAATAACCAATCTTGTAAAATGCTTTACCACACGCCTCACACTTGTACGGTCTTTCTCCTGTATGTATCAGCATGTGTTTCTTCAAGGAACTATTCTCGTTACATGCATAACCACACACCTCACAATTGTACTGTCTTGCAGAACAATCATTAGAACATTTCTGAAAAAGAAAATTATTAACATGCTATTCAAGACACATTTTAACATACACATAATAATACTAACAAGGGCTGTTTGTAAAACATGCATGCCTCGCCATATGGGCTGTCAGTTGTAGTGGCAGCCATTGAGTGAATACGTTTTTTGTCACTATGACCTTGACCTTTGACCTAGTGACCTGAAAATCTGTAGGGTTCATCTGCCAGTCATGATCAATGTACCTATGAAGTTGTATGATCCTAGGTGTAAGCATTCTTGAATTATCATCCGAAAAGCATTTTACTGTTTAGATATGAAGTTTCATAATACTAGGCGTAAGCATTCTTGAGTTATCATCCTGAAACCATTTAACTGTTACGAGTCACTGTGACCTTGACCTTTGACCTAGTGACCTTACAATCAATAGGGGTCATCTGCCAGTCATGGTCAATTTTCCTTTGAAGTTTCATGATCCTAGGATTAGGCATTCTTGAGTTATCATCCGGAAACCATTTTACTGTTTCGAGTCACTGTGACCTTGACCTTTGACCTAGTGACCTGAAAATCAATAGGGGTCATTTGCCAGTCATGATCAATGTACCTATGAAGTTTCATGATCCTAGGCATAAGCATTCTTGAGTTATCATCCGGAAACCATTATACTGTATTGAGTCACTGTGACCTTGACCTTTGACCTAGTGACCTGAAAATCAATAGGTGTCATTTGCCAGTCACGATCAATGTACCTATGAAGTTTCATGATCCTAGGCGTAAGCATTCTTGAGTTATCATCCGGAAACCATTTTACTATTTCGAGTCACTGTGACCTTGACCTTTGACATAGTGACCTGAAAATCAATAGGAGTCATCTGCCAGTCATGATTAATGTACCTATGAAATTACATGATCCTAGGCCTAAGCATTCTTGAGTTATCATCCGGAAACCAATTTACTATTTTGAGTTACTGTGACCTTGACCTTTGACATAGTGACCTGAAAATCAATAGGGGGCATCTGCTAGTAATGATCAATGTACCTATGAAGTTTCATGATCCAAGGCCTAAGCATTTTTGAGTTATCATCGGAAACCATTTTACTATTTTGAGTCACTGTGACCTTGACCTTTGACCTAGTGACCTGAAAATCAATAGGGGTCATCTGCCAGTCATGATCAATGTACCTATGAATTTTCATGATCCTAGGCCTAAGCGTTCTTGAGTAATCATCAGGAAACCGTCTGGTGGATGGACCGACCCACGGACGGACCAACCGACATGTGAAAAACAATATACCCCCACTTCTTCGAAGGGGGGCATAAAAATCATTATGTATGAAATTTGAACCCCTTATTTAGTTTTTGTATCTATTCACAATATAAAACTTATGATCATCTGAAAGGGGCTTGTTCACAGATATTTGTATTTTTTTAAATGTCATAGAACATGTTTACTAACAAATCTAGAATGTAATTAATAGTCTAAACTAAATATAATAGCCTTAAACAAGAAAAAAAGTAAAATAACAAACATTCCTTCCCTGGGAATATACCCCAGGACATCTGAAAGCGAAAGCAAACTCGCTACAAATGAGCCAAACAGCCTTTCGTAATTGTGAGCCAAAGAAAACTAAATTTGACATGCTTTGTGAAAAGGGGGTTTAATGCATGTGTGTAAAGTGCCGTCACAGATTAGCCTGTGTAGTTCACACAGGCTTATCAGGGACAACACTTTCCGCTTGTATGATATTTTTTGTTTAAAGGAAGTCTCTTCTTAGTGAAACTCAAATTTTTGCAGAAAGTGTCTTTTCTGATTAGCCTGTGCGGACAGCAATGCTTATCTGGGACGACACTTTACGCACATGCATTTAATCCCTTTTTCACAGAGCATGGCTCATTAATTTTGCTTGTCTTACAGGATGCAGGATCACGTGAATAAGTTGGGTTCCAAATTCAACATTAATGGATGTAAGCACACCAGTAAGTGGTGCTTTTTTTTCAAATAACTTTTTAAACAATTTTTCTTAAGAATTTCAACTAATGCATAACAGACTTATTTTTATGCTGCTTATGGCATTGTGAAATATATCAGAATTACTTTATATAATAAGCCTGTGTTCTTATTAAAAAATTGTCGTGTACTGCATGGTTATGCTGCACGCAACGTTAAATTTTGTCACAGATTTCAGACCTTTTCAAGGATTTATTCCTGAAGACATTGGCATAAACTGCAAGAAATACTGTCTTTTATGCATGAAATTTTTGAAAATGTATTTCAATAACATGAGATATTTAAAAAATAAAGTTTTTAGCAGTTTGTTTTCATTCTGTCAAGCCTGTGTGTAACCCCCTGTTAATTCTGCATCCTGTTAAACACATGCATACATTCTTTTTTGAATATATGACAGTTATTTTTAAAATTGTGAACAAGTCCCTTAAAAACACTTGACTGAAAGAACCCAACACAGAAAAGAAGATTTTCGTTCACTTAAAACAGATTTACAACGTAGATAACCTGGACAAATTGAAAGACAAGATGCTTATAACAAATATGTGAACACCACTTATAATGATTAATATGAGCAATAAACAAAAATGAAGAACAACAAAACGTGTCCCTTTAAAGAGCGAGCTATCATTTGTTTAACGTCATGATAACCAGTCAAAACAGACAACAGACCTTCTCCATTGATATATTTAGGTCTGAAGAGCAAGTTTTTGTCTCTGACAAGGCGAAGTTCTCTGGCGTAGTCATCTCCATACCAGACTTGCAGTTCCTCTGCTGTAGCTCTGGGAATATGTACAAGTTATTTATAATAAATGAGCAAATGTTCAACTTTTTTTAAGTAACATGAAACTAGACCTTTGTCACAAATTTAACTAAAACCTTAGAGTTATTTCTAAACAAATATGCATATGTGTTATTAACTTAATTTTGTTACTTAGACTTATTAGCAAGTCTTTATTTTTCTTCTTATTATCCCCACGCTTTTTGAAAAAAAGGTGGGGATATTGTGGTTATCTCCGCCGTCCGTCCGTCCGTCTGTCTGTCTGTCCGTCCTGGCCACTATCTCCTCCTACACTAAAAGCACTAGAACCTTGAAACTTACACACATGGTAGCTATGAGCATATGTGCGACCCTGCACTATTTGGAATTTTGATCTGACCCCTGGGTCAAAAGTTATAGCGGTTGGGGTGGGGCCGCGTCAGAAATTATCACTCATTTTTTTAGGTTATTTTACATTTACTTCTTTATTTCTACACCGATTCACTTCAAATTGATACTGGACCTCTCTTATGACAATACGGTCAATCTCAACCATGCATGGCCCCATTCCCAACCCTGGGGCGCCCCGCCCACATAGGCCACACCCACCAAAAATTTCCATTTACTATAATTTTTTCATTTCTACACGGATTCACTTCAAATTGATACTGAACTTTTGTTATGACATTAGGGTCAATCTCAACTATGCATGGCCCCAATCCCAACCCTGGGGCGCCCGCCCACATAGGCCACACCCACCAAAAAATTCCATTTACTTTAACTTTTTCATTTCTACACGGATTCACTTCAAATTGATACTGAACTTCTCTTATGACATTAGGGTCAATCTCAACTATGCATGGCCCCATAACTAACCCTGGGGCCCCGCCCACATAGACCACACCCACCCAAAATTGCCTTTACTATAATTTCTTCATTTCTACACCGATTCACTTCAAATTGATATTGAACTTCTCTTATGACAATACAGTCAATCTCAACTATGCATGGCCCCATTACCAACCCTGGGGCGCCCCGCCCACATAGACCACACCCACCCAAAATTGCCTTTTACTATAATTTCTTCATTTCTACACTGATTCACTTCAAATTGATACTGAACCTCTCTTATGACAATACGGTCAATCTCAACTATGCATGGCCCCATTACCAACCCTGGGGCCCCGCCCACATAGACCACACCCGCCCAAAATGGCCTTTTACTATAATTTCTTCATTTCTACACCGATTCACTTCAAATTGATACTGAACTTCTCTTATGACAATACGGTCAATCTCAACTATGCATGGCACAATTACCAACCCTGGGGCGCCCTGCCCACATGTCACACCCACCCAAAATTGCCTTTTACTATAACTTCTTCATTTCTACACCAATTCACTTCTAATTGATGATGAACTTCTCTTATGACAATACGGTCAATCTCAGCTATGCATGGCCCCATTACCAACCCTGGGGCACACCTAGGTCAAACATTCGGCGTGGGGATACGCGTCGGCCTCTGCCACGCCATTTCTAGTTATCTATGTTTTGATTTTAAAACTGAAACCTAGAATATGTTTTAAATGCCTTAAAAGTTTGCAGTCAATATGTTGTTAAAGACAAGCTCCATTCAGAAATTGGCCATGTGATTGTCAACGCGTTCAATCCATAACACAACTTCTATGCGTTAGATGGGTAAATTCTCTTTACTTGGCAAAACAATCAATCACAATGTCTTACAATCTACATGATTGAGAATACTATTTTACTGCAATCTATAAACAATATAGAGAAGTGAAACTCCAGTACTGTTTTCGGTATCTAGTCAAACCGCATACTGACATAGAAGAATAAAGCTGAAGTCACCGCCTTAGAACGGTCAATTCCAAGAATTGGGGGTTTAACCCGGTTTTTGAGCGCCCAGCCTCACACTTGACCCAGCATTATTCATGATACATATAAAATTTAACCTCATAACATTGCAACTCAAATTAAACAATAATAAAATAGAAAAGTTTTACACACAAGTTTTATTACCGTCTCGTATCAGCGGAGATTGGTTCCCCGATTAAACATGGTATCTAAATTTCAGGGCCAAGCTTTTTCGGCCCCGTCCTAAAATTCAGGTCGATTCGGTCCCAATCATATTCGGCCCCGGTATGACTAGATACCACAAACAGAACTGTTTTCGCAAAAACAGTAAAATTTAACCGAAAACAGTGTTAATATATATGAAAACATAGAATATGAAGACCAAATCATCGCTTTATCCTATGTTTGGTTCTGGATCTGGATATACGTTGCAGGACCTTTCGACGTAGGCGCAACGGGAGAGAGGGTGGTTAGTCCCACTGTAGGACAGTTGATCTGAACGTGTCAACTGTGTCTGCGCGAACAACACTTTTATCAAGATTGTTCCATTCAATTAATGTCTTAGGGAAAAATGAGTTTCTATATAGTTGAGTTTTGCACTGGATTGGTGTGAAACACTTAAAGAGTTTTTAACTGAGTATTGTTCAACGATATTGTTTGCTTTGAAGTCTTTGAAATGTTTAGGGGTAATTCTACGCTTGGATTGCCGGACTGGGGTTAGGAAATCTTGGCTAGGCATTGCTGGCACCAGCCCCTCAACCACCTTGAAGAAGAAGATCAATCTGTTTGCCTTCCTTCTTTCCTGGAGAGGTGGGATTTTCATACTCTTCAGCATATCTGTCACGCAGCCTGGTGTTTTGGTAGTCGCCAGTTATGAACCTCGCCGATTGTTTTTGGATCTTTTCAATTTTATCAATGTCTTTTTGAAGGAGTGGATCCCAGAAAATGGAGCTATATTCTAGAGTAGTTCTAATTAAGGCAAAGTATGCTGTTTTACGGCAGAAATCGGGGCAGTGTTTCAGGTTGCGTCTTAGGAAGCCAAGTGTAGAATTTGCTTTTTTGGTGATCTTATTTATGTGTGAGCTCCAAGTTAGGTCTTCTGATATTGTCACTCCGAGGTATGGGTTTTCTGGGACTTGTTGAAGGATGTGGTTTTCGAGTTGGTAAAATTTTGAGGTTTTCAGGTTTATGGTCAGGATGTAGCATTTTTTGGCGTTGAATCGCATGCCCCATGTGTTGGCCCAGGTTTCAAGTTTGTTCAGATCTTGTTGTAAAATTTCATGGTCATGGCGACCTCTGATGGGTCGGTAAAGTAAACAGTCATCTGCAAATAGGCGGACCGAGGACTTAACTGAATCGGGTAGGTCATTAATGTGGCAGAGGAATAGCAGAGGGCCAAGGACTGTGCCCTGTGGAACGCCGGAGTCGACTGTTACCGGGTTTGATTCTCTCCCTGCACAACAACATTCATGCTCCTGTCTGTAAGGAAGTCCTCGAGCCAGTGGTTTATGCTACCAGTGACGTCATACTGCTTCAGTGTATGCAGGAGCTTTTTATGCGGGACCGTATCGAAGGCCATGCTGAAATCCAGGATAGCCATATCTATCTGCGTGCCAGAGTCATAGTTGGAGAGAAGTTCATGGGCAGTGGTCAGTAGTTGTGTTTCACATGAGAATCCGGTTCGGAAACAATGGTTAAGTTTAGTTAAGATGTTGTTATTTTCCAGATGGTTTAGGATATGTTTGCAAATGATATGTTCTAGAAGCTTGCATGTTACACAGGTTAGGGAGACGGGTCTATAATTTTCGGCTAAGTGGGCGTCGCCTTTCTTGAAAACAGGTGAAACGAAAGCGTCTTTCCAATCTCGAGGGAGTTTACCAGAGTCTATGGATATTTGGAATATTTTTGATAAAGCAGGTGCTAACTGGCAAGCGCAGGTCTTCAATACTGGTATCATGTCTGGTCCTTGAGCTTTGGCAGGGTTGATTTTACGGAGGAGCTTCTCAACGCCTATTGTGGTGATACTGAGTGGGGGTATTTGTGAACGACATCTCTTTGTTGTGTCTGGAAGATGTGCATCCCCTGTATCCTTGGTGAACGCAGATTTAAACTGGTCAATTAGCAGCTGGGCTTTCTTCTTACTGTCGCTCACAAGTCCATCCATCTTTCAGGGGAGCAACGCCGGAGCCATCTTGTCTGCGGGATTTTACGTAACTCCAGAAGGGTTTGGTGTTCTTTACATTGAGGCCTTTTTGTATTGTGTTGTTGATGTGGTCGATTTCGGCCTTCTTAAATGCCTTTTTACATTCTTTTTGGAAGGAATTGAAGGTGTTCCATTGTTTACTCTTTTTAGCGTGTTTGTAGAGTCTTGATTTATGTCTGATCATCCTTTTCAGGTTTTTGTTAAGCCATTGTAGAGACTTATGCTTCTTGCTCATTTTAGATGGTACGTGATTATTGACTTTTCAATGCCTGCTTTTAGAGTGCCCCATAGTGACTGAATGGTTGAATCTTGGCTTTCTGCTTCAGTAACGACTGTGGCTGAGAGATGTTTCGTGTCCTCGTTGATTCTACCCCAGTTTGCTTTGGAGAAGATAAAAATCTTTCTAGGCTTTTGTTTAATCTTCTGGGGGATGATATCTATGTCAGTAACCACCATGGCATGGTCGCTTATACCTGGGACTGATGATGATGTTTTAACTAGAGATGATTTATTAGTGAATACGAGGTCGAGAATGTTGTTGTTCCTAGTAGGTTGGTCGTGGACTTGGGTGAGGCGATGTTCTTTGGATAGGTCTACCAAGGCTTGTTGGATATTTCTATCAAAGGCTCCTTTTTTACAATCAGGTTGGGCCAGTCAATATCTGGTCAGTTAAAGTCGTCGGCTAAGATGATGTACTTTTCTTTAGCAGTTGATGTTAGTTGGCGGATAGATTCGTCTAGTTTATGGATGATGTTGATTTGCGACGAGGCATGGAGAAGGAACATAAGTATTAGTCCTTTCCCTTCCAGGTTTGTACTTTGGACCAGACTATTTCACAATCAGTGGTGAGATATGGTTGGGCGTCCATCATGATGTTGGCACTCGCAGCAGTAAATACTCCTCCTCCCACGGATGATGTTCTGTCGTTCTGGTGTACAGTCAGGTTTGGCGGGAACACTTCGCTCGACAGGATAGCATTTTTATCCGGATCAGCACCTGGTTTTACTCCGCGCAGTCAGGACTATGTGCCACATATTAGGTCTGGCTTGATAAAGGCTAGTGCTGCTATGAATTATGATCTGTTGGTACGTAGTCCGCAACAATGAACGGCCAGTAAACGTAGGTTTGTCTTGTTACGATCAGTTGCATGTTTGGTGGTATGCTGTTGGCTGGAGTAACCATGTGACCTGTTTGTGAACGAGGTTCTGTTTTTTGAAAAACTTTTTTCCTGTTGTGTGTGGATGAGGGCGGCTGGAGTGTAATGTACTGAAGCAGGATGACGTAACTAAGACAAAGGAGGTATCTGTATCGAGTAAGGGTGTAAAGACGTTAGAGGTATAAAGTTTAAAGCTATTGAAGGTGAAACTATCGATGTTGATGCTGTTGCATCTGTAAACAATTGCATACAACACTAGATTTGTTTAGGTGGGACATGTTTCCCGATGGTATCTCTTCGCAGGATTTGTGAAACCATACGCCGCAGTTATCGCAGCAAACGCCTAATTGTGACCAGGTGACAGGGTAATCGCAGAGACCACATGGGCAGATTGATGCTTTCCTGGGCCAGGGTTACTTTCAACATCACCAGCGAGGAGCAGCAGTAGGATGAATAGACATCTACCTTGCCTGAAGTGCCATATCCGGTCTCGTCTCGACGGTAAATTTCGGCGTTCGGCAAAGGTAAAACCTTTCACATGTGAGATATTAAGTGAGGCTGCCGTCATGGAGGTGAAGCACTCAATTAGTGGTTGTTTCGCTGATAATGTAAATATAAGAAGTTCGAGGAAAAATGTGTTTCCGGTTTTCGTCATGGTGGCTGCCATCTTGGATGACACGTCGACAATGAGGTGGGGTATGAAGAAAGTGGTGGTTGAGGGCGGTAACCAGCTTTGGGGCCGTTTAGTCAAACATATTGTCACGTAATTACACGTTGTTCGTTGATAACACACAGTAACAACTAAAGTTCATTTCTGTTTTCATCGAGATTTATTTCTGTTGAATATTTTCTAACACAACGCTTACTAATGTTTATGAAATGCAATTTTACAGCGCGGCGGCCAACATGGCCACCACGTCAAGAAGACGTGACAAATCTCTAACCGCCGACTCCCCGAATGGTCTCCACTCTGCATATTTTGACGAGGTATTTATACCAAATTCGTTACGTACTCGCCTAATTCGTGACCCACGCCTGTCATCAAGTAATGGGCGTCAAACGTGTGCATCTTGGCGTTCATGGACAGATGACATATCGTCCCACCGGACTTTACGCTTCTGTACTCGCGGGTCTCCATTTAATTTGACATCTCCAATTTGTATTCACACCTGGAAAACGCATCGGAATGTCGCTTCTTCCCGCTTAATGTACCTACTAATTGTTTATATGCATTTTGCGAGTCACGATTCTTATATTTTTCTGTTTGTTACATATTACTGAAATATACCTATTATCCTTTCATAAAATAAACTCATAATAATAAAATACATTGCATATACATTTTACTGAAATATCCCCATTATAACCCGTTACATTACAATATTTAGTGCAATGTGCATAGAGAAGTAACCCAATACCAATCCTTTATTAAATTAAAAGCTTATTGAGTTATCATCCGAAAATCATTTTACTATTTCGGGTCACTGTGACCTTGACCTTTGACCTTGTGACCTCAAAATCAATAGGGGTCATCTGCAAGTCCTGATCAATCTACCTATAAAGTTTCATGATCCTAGGAATAAGCGTTCTTCATTTATCATCCTGAAACCATTTTACTATTTCGAGTCACCGTGAACTTGACCTTTTACCTAGTGACCTCAAAATCAATAGGGGTCATCTGCGAGTCATGATCAATCTACCCATGAAGTTTCATGATCCTAGGCGTATGCGTTCTTGAGTTATCATCCGGAAACCATTTTACTATTTCGAGTCACCGTGACCTTGACCTTTGACATAGTGACCTCAAAATCAATAGGGGTCATCTGCAAGTAATGATCAATCTATCCATGAAGTTTCATGATCCTAGGCGTATGCGTTCTTGAGTTATCATTAAAAAACATTTTACTATTTCTGGTCACCGTGACCTTGACCTTTGACCTAGTGACCTCAAAATCGATAGGGGTCATCAGCGAGTCATGATCAATGTACCTATGAAGTTTCATGATCCTAGGCCCAAGCGTTCTTGAGTTATCGTCTGACAACCACCTGGTGGACGGACCGACATGTGCAAAGCAATATACCCCCTCTTCTTCAAAGGGGGGCATAACAAGAGATGTGTTCGTCAGAAACACAATGCTCCCTACTGCGCCGGTTTGAAATAAAATTTCTATTCATAATTTGGTAGGTATATAAATCATCTCCCTTTAAAGCTTATAACTTCCCTTGGATTTTGTCCAATCCAACCGGGGGGGGGGGTCTGTACAGTCAAAAATAACCAAGTCAAACATCACTGACAACCAAGGCCTGTGGTTTATCAAAGAGATCATAGCCAGAGTTCATCATGTATATATGGACATAAGTACACAGGTATGTAATGAACCCTACCATTCACAAATTAGTTCAGGAAACAAATGATAAATATATCATTTAAAAAAAACTTTGAAAAATCAATCAGTTGAGTTATAAATAATAAAAAAAAAATATGTACAGTAACTGTGAAAAGAACTTAAATTCTTGGTAAGGAAATATATAATCTGAGATTTATAATTACATAAATTACTTCCCTTGAAAATAATTATCTCTAACAAATCTCTATTTTGATTAGCAAATATTTAAAAGCCACTACCTTGACTGTAGATTCACCACTCAAAATGTGCATCACCATGATATACACGTGCATGCCAAATATCAAGTTGCTATGTTCAATATTGAATAATTATCTCCCTTTAAAGCCTATTACTTCCTTTGGATTTGTATTTTTGACCTTAGACCTTAAAAGATGACCTTGACCTTTTACCACATGTGTTTGTCAGAAACACAATGCCGCCTACTGCGCCGCTTTGATTTATTTAATAAAAATATATAATTAGGCAGGTGAGATAATTATGTCCATTTATAGCTTATTACTTCCCTTGGATTTGTTTTTTCGACCCCGTGACCTAGTTTTTGACCCGACATGAATCATATTCGAACTTGACCTAGATATTGT
>NC_068356.1:57688495-57786127 GCF_020536995.1 Dreissena polymorpha | reverse complement strand
AACAAAAGATATCCTTAATAATTTTCATACTATGATTTGTAATCATCTGGACTTCAACCACCCTCATGTATAACACATTAATTACTATCATACATCAGCTATTTCTGAGATATGATCTCATTAATTTAAATCATCAAGTACAGAAATTTCACTGATTTCCTAGCAACACACTTAAACTATCCCCAATTTCTTATCGAAAATTTCCTCCTTCGTTTGGGACCCCGTCCCCGCATTCCCCTCCCCGGGCCTCCCTGTTCATCATGCCCATGCCCCGCCCACCCCTGCCTGGCGCCCCGCCCTGCATTCCACCCCGCTGGGGGCCCCCGCGCCCTCCCCTAGGGGCATTGGCCATCCCCTGGGGCTTATTCTTGTTCACAGGCGATTTCGGACGCAGTCTTTCATCTCTTCCGTACATCCAGTGGTAAGGCTCTGATCTCCCTTGAAGTAGCTCATGTAGATTTCCTTCTCGTAATTACTGCTCGTTAACTCTGACCCTATGCTGAGCCAGCCGGCCTTATTGTGCTGTCCCCTAGCAAAAATGTGGCAGCCTGCGACGTCCCAAGACAGAAATGCTCTATCATGTGAAAGATTTCCACGGGTTTGTCCTTGCAGCCGTATGGTGGCTCCTCCTCGATAATAAGGTCTATGTCAACATTAGCATGGATGAAGTCACCGTCTGTGCTTCGCTTTACGGTGCCTTTTATGCCCATGAGGCAGTGCTCCTGCAAAAGTTATATTTTTTTTTATGTAAAAGTAAGCAATGGATGTTGTTTAACTGTAAAAAGAATATTATAGTAAGAAAGTGCAATTTATACAAAGATACAAGCGTTACTAAACTGTCACAGGGTGTCGAATGGCCAAAATCTAAAATCCTGAAAATAAGCCTAGCATTTGGGCGTCCAGAACAAAAAGAGGGTTAATAATTCATGCTTACTAATTTGTTGACTATTGTTAGCTTTTAAACAATATGTCAATGTAAAATAATTTGTGTTTAAGATGACATTTTGTGACAATACTAGTAATCTTAAAATACAAGAAAAAAAATCCTCAGATTTATATCAATATCAAAAGTGGTCCTTGGAGGGCCAAAATCCTGATTTCAGGAATTATCCTGAACTTTGACACCCTCGGTAAACAGTTTTTTTCCAGCTCAAGATAAGACAAGGTCTCCATGTTGCTTATCTTATTTTATATTTGACCTGAAAATTAGACTTTGAACTTGGACTTGGATTATTGTATGAGCCCCTCAGCATGCTTGTAACTACTGCAAAGTTATTTAAAACAAGAGGGCCATGATGGCCCTGAATCGCTCACCTGACTCATTAAGATTAGATGAAAACTATGACCTCTATTGTCTACACAATGTTTTTCTATGATTTGACCTAGTGACCTAGTTCCTGACTCTAGATGACCCAAATACAATTCCAATCCAGATTTCATCAAGATAAACATTCTGACCACAGTTCATAAATATTGGATGAAAACTTTGACCTCTATTGTCAACACAAGGTTTTTCTATTTATTTGACCTAGATTTTTTACCCCAGATGACCCAAATACAATCCCACCCAGATTTCATCAAGGAATTCTGACCAAATTTCATAAAGGTTGGATGAAAACTGTGATCTCTAATGTCTACACAAGGTTTTTCTATTATTTGACCTAGTGACCTAGTTTTTTGACCCCAGATGACCCAAATAAAATCCCAACCCAGATTTCATCAAGATAAACATTCTGACCAAATTTCATAAAGATTGGATGAAAACTGTGACCTCTATTGTCTACAGAAGGTTGTTCTATTATTTGACCTAGTGACCTTGTTTTTGACCCCAGATGACCCAAATACAATCCCAAACCGGATTTCATCAAGATAACACTTTGACCAAATTTCATCAAGATTGGATGCAAACTGTGACCTCTAACTGTATACACAAACAAATGTTGACGGACGGACGCACCGGACACCAGAGGCATGCACAACGGACGCCGGACATCACACGATCACATAAGCTCACCGTGTCACTTCATGACAGGTGACCTAAAAATATGTGTCGGAGATAAACATGAACAGTTGTGGTTAAAATCCCATAGAAACAAGGGCTGTTTGTAAAACATGCATGCCCCCCTATATGGGCTATAAGTTGTAGTAGCAGCCATTGTGTGAATACGTTTTTTGTCACTGTGAATGGTGGTGGTGGTGGTGGTGGTGGTGGTGTAGTAGTAGTAGTAGTAGTAGTAGTAGTAGTAGTAGTAGTAGTAGTAATAGTAGTTGTGTAGTAGTAGTAGTAGTAGTAGTAGTAGTAGTAGTAGAAGTAGTAGTAGTAGTAGTAGTAGTAGTAAGAAGTAGTAGTAGAGTAGTAGTAGTAGTAGTAGTAGTAGTGGTAGTAGTAGTAGTAGTAGTAGTAGTGGTAAAAGTAGTAGTAGTAGTGGCAGTAGTAGTAGAAGTAGTAATAGTAGACGTGGTGGTGGTGGTGGTGGTGGTAGTAGTACTAGTAGTAGTAGTACTAGTAGTAGTAGTAGTGGTGTAGTTAGTAGAAGTAAGTAGTAGTAGTAGTAGTAGAGAATAGTAGTCGTAGTAGTACGTAGTGTAGTAGTAGTAGTAGTAGTAGCCGTAGCCAGTAGCAGCATTACAAGACCAATACGTAAGAATAATCAAATGGGAAAAGGTTAACATAGCACCGGCAGTAAATTGGGGCTCATTTACAGTCAGATTTGGAATCTCTGCTGTAAAATGAGATTTTGAATGAATTAATGGAAGGCAAATCTGTAATAAAAAGAACATGCATAAACCGTAGTTGTTTCCCTTGTTTGAACCATGCTAAATCCTTACAAGTTTGGAAAGAATTGGATGAAAAATTTGCGACTTTATTGCATAAACACCATTTTCTAAATTTAAGGGGAGGTAATTCTGTAACTTCATGGACCAATAATGCTCATTTTTTGTAGGGTTCGTGTCCTCATTGATATAAAGACACTGTGCAAATTTGGAAAGGATCGGACAAAAAATGTGGAAGATTTTTGAAAGTTTTCACAAAATAGGCAAAAACGAATAAACATGCAAAGTTCAACGAGCTCCTGCGGCCATGTTTTTTGACGAATCGAATTTCTTTGAACAACTTTTTCAGGGGAGCCCTCAAAGGTCATCCCTGTGAATTTTTTTGAAAATCTGATGAGCGGTTTCTGACAAGAAGATTTTTTAAGGTTTTTACCATATATGGTCATGGCGGCCATCTTGGTTATGTGATCAAATTTTTTAAACAATTCTTTTGTCCCATGACCTAGGGATGCTCCACATGAAATTTAGTTGAAATTGGCTTAATGGTTTAGTAGAAGAAGATGTTTACAAATTGTTTACAGACGGACGGACGGACGCCGGACGCTGAGTGATCACAATAGCTCACCTCGAGCTATCGCTCAGGTGAGCTAAATACACGAATACGTTCATTTGTGATGTTGATCTAGTGACCATGTTTTTGCCTGTGACATTTATCCATACCAAACTTAACAAGACTATAAGACTATGCTCCGGCAAAAGAGATAATTACAGTCGATTGGTGTATAACGGATAGCTAAGGACTTCGAGTCTCATTTCAACGTAAACACCATGCATTCAGTAATTAAACCATTAAACCTAGATAGACACATGTCTTTCCTATTGAAACATGCCAGCGGTTTTTAAATTTCCGAAAAATATTATTTGTTAACCGCGCGAATTTCATGGTACACTGATTCAGCCATTACCGGATCGCTTAGGTCTTTATCGGATTACATGTGTATCGTGTTATTTCTTGAAATTTGACACAGCATTTGTAAAAAATAATTGCAATATATGTACATTTCCATAAAGGAAATTCATTTCTGCGTTTAATAAGACAAAGTTCATGGAAATCGCTGCACAATTGATATAGTAATGGCTGTTCAAAGCGATGCACCCTATATTTGGGTCATTTTGAGATGAATACCTTGTTATATATATAGATATGATAATAAAAAATATGTTTTCAGAAAAGGCGATTTTTCGTTATAATTTGATAATTTTTCAATAAAAATGATGTTTTCACTAATTAATACCATAGCCACACGCTAACCACATGTGTATTGGACAACTTCAATTGAGTTTATATTTATTTTGAGACAATCCCCACATTCCTGGGTCACCACATGTCCGTTATTCACTAAATCCTGAGTTGCAGCTTTCATGCTTATTTTATATGGTTCGCATCAATTTGGTTTCTGAGCATTGTTACTTTTGTAAAGGACACATAATACTAAAATATTACATCAATGAACATTATGTTTACCAAACAAAATCTGCAAAATTCAAGAAACCATTCGTCTGCACTTTTCCTGTCGTCACAAAAATGGTGCGTACATAACGTGACCATGATTTGCATTCGAAAAAAGAAACAGTTGTAAACATTGACACACGTCAACAAAAACATGAATCGACTTAACAATGATTGGCTTTTTGTATTCAATTCATAGAAAACTATAAATCTTAACATAAATAAAAGTATTTTGCAAAAAACGTTTAACCTATCCGTTACTCACTAAAATCCGCTATACACCAATCAACTGTACTTATTTCCTTAATGACCGTTTCAAACAAGTGATAAATGGCTTTTTGGTTTGAAACCTAATGGCCACGAACACTTGGGGACTGACAAACTTTAGTTTAAAAAAATAACTAATCTACTCATCCGGTGGGAAGGGGGTAGGGGAATGCTGTTGATATTTATTGCTTGAGAATAAATGAGTGAATGCAATGATTGGTGCCAAAGGTGAATGCTGCCATCCTGTCTAAAACTCAGCAAGCCCAATTAAAACTGTACTAGGCTAGTCATACAGGATTTTGCTAATTTAATTCTGATCATACAAGCCGCTTTCTGTGCAATTTGGGCTTAATAAATGAGGGTCACATTTTATCTGAAATTAGCCTTTGCAGTCCACACAGGCTTATCAGGTGACACTTTCTGCTTTTATGCACATATGCCTTTAAAAGGGGTCTCTTCTTATTAAAAATCAAGTGTAGGTGGAAAAAAATGTCACTGATAAGCCTGTGAAGACTGCACAGGCTGATCCAAGACGACACTGTGCACACATGCATTAACCCTTTCAGTGCGGGAACCAAATTTTGAAGGCCTTTGCAAACAGTTTGGATCCAGATGAGACGCCACAGAACGTGGCGTCTCATCAGGATCCAAACTGTTTGCTATTCAGATAATATTCTTTGAAAAAAATCGAAGAAAATGCTAAGTTTAGAAATTCAGCAGACGACATTTTAGCAGACGACAAATTTCCCAGCATGCAAAGGGTTAAGCCACATTTTCCAGAGCATGGCTCATATTCAACCAAAGTATCTCAAGTGGTAAACCTTTGTTCTCTGGTGGACAGCCCCTGGCTCCAGGTTCTTGTTGTGCCCGGGTCTCTTGATGTTGGTCTTGATCCAGCAGATGTCCTCACACCTTCTATAGCCCCATTGCTTCAGACACTAGATAGGGGATGAAGACAGATTGCAACATTGCTCAATAATTGTTTAGTTTACAACTTATGCACCTGTTCACTAAGAAATGCCATATGAAAAAAACAGCAAAAACATTTTGAATATATATTAAATGGAATATTACAATCTGACAAGATTTGCAATTGACATACATTTGAACTTCAAACAGGTTCTGAGTAGAAAGACAATTGCATAGGACAAGAAGGAAATACATGATCAGAATCCAAACAGCTCACAGTTGCTTATAACCTCGGATGATACTAAAAATTCATCATTCCCACACACAATTTATCACACGTAAGAATTACCGATAAATAAAGTTTGAAACTCAACAAGATTTAAAACAGGGAATAATCTCACCTTGAATATGTCTACACTTTTAATATATTTTAGTGGTGGCAAAGGACTACTAAAGCATTTTGTGAATGTAATTTAACATAGTGGGTATCACCAATACAACATCAAAAGATTCAGTCAATTCAGGCAAAATATTATTCAGCCTTGTTCTTTGAAAAAGGGAGTTAACCCTTTCAGTGCGGGAACCGAATTTTGAAGGCCTTTGCAAACAGTTTGGATCCAGATGAGACGCCACAGAACGTGGCGTCTCATCAGGATCCAAACTGTTTGCTATTCTGATAGTATTCTTTGAAAAAATCGAAGAAAATGCTAATTTTAGAAATTCAGAAGACGACATTTTAGCAGACGACAAATTTCCCAGCATGCAAAGGGTTAATTGTATGTGCGTAAAGTGTCATCCCATATTAGCCTGTGCAGTACAAACTGGCTAACTAACACAACTATCTGCATAAACTGGATATATGCAAAGAATACAAAAAATACCATAACACCAGACACTTTACAAACTCTTTATGCACATACATTGACCCTTTCCCCCATAATAATCAAAGTGAAAATGGCTTTTGCAACCAGCATAAAATCAGAACTGCCTGCGAGTAACTCGCAGTCTGTTCAGGTTTTATGCTGTTTGCTGCTCATCAGTATCTCAGGGTTGGAAATGAAGCCTTAAAAACTTGAATTTAGTAAGAAAGTCCTTGAATACAATTTAACTTTCTTAGGGACTACAAATGCATAAAAATACATATATTAGTGGTAAAGGGTTAAACCACTATTTCCAAAGTGAGGCTAAATTTTTAATGCTCAGGACAAACAGCAATCACATATGAATAATGTCCAGTCTTATGCTGCTGTACTATTTGCTCATCAACAACATCAGAGGGTTTGACATAAATGTTCATCCTACTGTCAGGAACAACCAAAATATTGGGCCAGATTGTGCCAGACAGACAGAGCCCTACCATATTTGAAATAATACCCCTTTAAGAGGGGGCTAAACAAAACATTTCAAGCTTAAATTTTTTAAAGCGAGATGTCTCTGTACCAGTCTTCCCCGCTCCAGCCCCTCTGCATTTCCACACCAGATCCAGATGAAGGACCTCTGAGCTGCCACACTGGGGATGTCAAGTTTCTCAATCTGCAAACCATGAGAACCACTTACACTTACATTTAGTTCAACTATACAAATCAAACATTTTTTTTACCTATAGATATTTATCACAGGCCATACCCTGTTTCCAATGTAATATATCCATTACGAATATTTTTATCTTACAAATGTGTAATATACTTTTTAAGCGTTTTCATTGGCTTATTTTCGTTCGAATGACACATCGCATTTTGTTATTTTGCTGAAATGACGTTGCAACGTCAAATGACGTCACAAAATGTAAACAACATTCAGGATTGATCATTGTTTGCGTAAATATTTATTTAATTTGCTAATTTAAAACCATTCGATAAAAAAGATCTGACACTCATTGTCATATCTGATAATCATACCATATTTTATTACACTTGTCCAGGAAATTTGTATGATATAACAACTTGTGCCAGATCCTATATATATTGAATGATACAACACTTATAGTTGTTAATTGAATAACAAGTAAGTGAAGATCATATGCTAGTTCAATTTGGATAAAAGAAGCAAACTATGTACATTTGTTGTAGTTGAAATATTTGTAATTTTGGTTTGATCTTTTCTTTGGTGGAAAACCAGCTTAAGTTACCATAAAACCCCCAATCATTCTACATATCATAACACTTTCCTGATAGGTCCTTTTCTGACACTTGTATATCTTTAAAACAATCAGAAAATGTGCAAACAACAAGTATAACTCTTGTGGAGTTCATGTATTTACAGACATATTTTCCTTGAAATCGTCTTGCATATCACATAACTTGAATTGCCTATTGAGTCTGGCTCTGGAAGAATGGGGCTTAATGCACGGGGATAAAAGTGTCATTCCATATTAACCCATTGAATGCTGGGAAATTTGTCTTCTGCTAAAATGTCGCCTGCTGAATTTCTAAAATTAGCATTTTCTTCGATTTTTTTCAAAGAATACTATCAGAATAGCAAACAGTTTGGATCCTGATGAGACGCCACGTTTTGTGGCGTCTCATCTGGATCCAAACTGTTTGCAAAGGCCTTCAAAATTCGGTTCCCGCACTGAAAGAGTTAACCTGCGAAGTCTGCATAGGTTGATCAGGGACAACACTTTCAATGGTATTTTATGTTCAAGGAAGTCCAGGCACAGGCTAATCAGGGACAATACTTTTTGACTTCACTAGATTTTTGCTAAGAAGGAACTTCCTTAAAATGAAAAATTCCATGAAAAAGCAGAAAGTGACGTTTCTCATTATCCTGTGACAACTGCAAAGGCTTATCAGGTATGACACTTGACACACATGCATTAAGCCCATTTTTCCCATAGTGAGCCTACTCACCTCATCCCAGTCCCAGTACTTTTCAAAGACGGCCCCGTGCGCTCGCTGGTACTCCTCCAGGGGTGGCTCCAGGAGTATCGCGTCAAACTGGCACCCGAGTTCGTGGAGCTCAAACGCCTCCAAATCACACTTCATGTACCTGGAGAAAGTTTTCTAGTCTTTACTGGTTTAAATCTAATTTAGCTTGATTATATAAAGCCAAAGGCCCATTGAACCGATCTCAAATTTGTGTCTTGGCTAGAACAAGTACTTGGTATCTTTGGGGGAGACCTAAAGAGAGCTCCCACAGTGGGGATCAAACGTTTGACCTTCCCGTTGCTAGGCAGGAACCATATCAAACCTGTCACCTCCCGGTTGCTAGGCAGTAACCATATCCACTATGCCATGGCAACATAAAGTCGTTCTAGTCTTTGAATGTACAAGCTTGTCACTGTATTGATGCATGCCCCCAAATGCTGCATGTCATATTGTGTAACAAATTGTAACATTGCAATTATAGAAATTTTAAGTTGAAAAAAGTAGGCATAACCTTTTATCTGAGGCTATTATCAGTTGCATATTACAGTTTTGTATTCTTCGGAACAATGTTAGCAAATTTGAATGTGTGACATTAAAAAGTGAAGGAGTAATTCATATGACAAGTTTGTGACTGGTAGACAGACCAATGTCCATGCTGAATGAAGTGTAGCCCATTCTACTTTGTGCAGGTAGTACAATTATGAGAATTTCACCTGAGAAGACCAGATCCTGTATTCATCAACCAATTCTTAGAATTAAAACTAAACAAGAGATGTGTTTGTCAGAAACACAATGCCCCCTAATGCGCCGCTTTTTTTTTACCTTTGACCTTGGCCTTTCACCGCTCAAAATGTGCAGCTCCATGAGATACACATGCATGCCAAATATCAAGTTGCTATCATCAATATTGCAAAAGTTATGACCAAGGTTAAAGTTTTGCGACACATACAATGACAGACACATACAATGACAGACACACAGACAAACAGACGGACAGGCCAAAAACAATATACCCCCAATCATTCGATCCGGGGGCATAAAAATAGGAATATTCTTAAAACTGGTATGTGTTACAAATACTTAAAAATACAGTTTGTTAATGAAAGAAGCATCATTTTTAGCCTGTATATATATTCAATTGCTGAATGTTTTTCTTTTTTTAAGTCTCTTCTGCATTCTTAAGTCTAAGAATTGATTGGTGATTACAGACCAAGCACCCTTAACCCTTAACCATTTACCACTAAGATATATATTTTGACGTGTTTGTAGACCCTTAGAAAGTTATATTTAATTAAAGACCTTTCTTACTAGATTCAAGTTTTAAAGGCTTCATTCCCAATCCTTAGATGCTGATGAGCAGCAAACAGCATAAAACCTGAACAGACTGGGAGTTACTTGCAGGCTGTTCTGGTTTTATGCTGTTTGCACATAGCCATTTTCACTTTGCCTCTGACTGGGTAAGGATTAAGACAGACTGCCAAATTGTTTCACTGTTACTCACGTTGGGGGGATGCTGGTCTGTGAAATCAGTTCATCCTTCAACTTGATCAACTCCCGTAATTTTGGATATTCTTCAAATCTGTTAGCAAGACCTGAAAATATATTGCATGGAACATATGCGTATCCATCCAAATAGATCACAATTAATTATGGAGATTTGTGATAGTGTAACCCTGAAAACAATTCATATGGATACCCCCCTGAATGATTCAGTGCCTTGTTAAATTTACTACAATAATAATTCTCACACAGAAACTTTCACCAAAAGCCAACATGGCTTGGTTCTTGCAAGTAACACACCAAAGGCTATAATTTCTGACAAAGATGGTCTTTTTATATCGATACATTGTAAAGGACCTAATTATATTTAACAAGACTATTTCCAAGCAATATAAGTCCCCTACCGGTGAAACTCCACCATTTTCAGCAATATTTATAGTCTATTTGTTGCCATAGCAACCAGAATTCTTGACGTAGGAACAAAATGAAATGGCGTGCATAATCTCCATATTGCCATCTACCCATGCTTCAAGTTTGATGAAAAAATAAAAGTTATCGCAAGATGCACTCCTTTCAGCATTATTTATAGTCTATTTGTTGCCATAACAACCAGAATTCTTGACGAAGGAACAAAATGAAATGACGTGATAATCTCCATATTGCCATCAATCCATGTTTCAAGTTTCATGAAAAAATATGAAAAACTTTGAAAGTTATCGCAGGATCCAGAAAAGTGTGACAGACTCACGGACACACAGAGCGCAAACCATAAGTCCCCTACGGTGTCACCGGTAGGAGACAATTATTTTATAATTACCAAAACTGTTGCAATTTCAACAAAAACAAATGTCAGCAAAAAGTTTTACATTTTAGACTGTCATATATTTATGCTTTTAAAGGTGACAAATACGATGAAAGATTTTCATGAGTTAAGTGATTACATTAGGTAGAGTTCTGGGACACACTCTGGGTCTACAATTAATAAAGGACTTTACTAACTTTTTATACACATATACACCATCGTTAGAACTTAAGATTGTTTTTTAATGGCAAACATTATTTCTTGAGATTACAATAAAGATGAAAATTGTTTCACTATTAAATTACTAGTATCCTTTTTCCTCCCAGAAGCAAAAATGGCTATATACAACCAGCATACAACCAGAACAGCCTGCAAGTTACTCAAAGACTGATCAGGTGTCATTCTGTTTGCTTCTCATCAGTATCTTAAGATTGAAAACCGAAGGCTTTAAAACTTTAATCTAGTAAGATCTAAAATTTAGTTTGATTTTCTAAGAGACTACAAAACGCATATTTAAGTTAATTTAATAATGGTTAAGAACATCATGTCTATCTCACCAACGTCCCTTATGAAGTTCTGTGGTCTCTCTCCTGTGTCCACAAAGTGCTGACAATAGTCGTTGTGTGGATTGGCACTCTGTGTTCCCTAAAAATTCATCAGCATTTTAAGCATGTGACATGATACATTTATCAACAGGATGATTTAAAAGACATATACTAATTAACTTGTTAATAAGTGGCATCTACAGATGATTATGGTATACTGGGCAAGGTATCTTGGTAAGTTTAATGCACAGAAAGTCACCAGATACAGAAACTAATTTGTTTACCGTAATCAATACTTGACTTGGTGTAAACTTTAACCCATTCGTTCTGAACTTCCCACCATAAATTATTGACTTCATGTAAACCTTCACAAATAAATTATTGGCTTAGTGTAAATTTACCTCCATCAATGTTTATACCAAGTGTGTGCCCCCTTCAGTTATGGAGTGGACTATTTACTGCCCACTTAATTTGTACAGGTTGTGCATTGCACCTTTAACAACTTGACCAAGTGATCATTTACTTTTCTTCTAGACTCAGTGACATTTATCCTGGCCTAATTCATAAGAAAAAATAATCAGACTAGTTCCAAAATAATCACAATGCAAAAGTTACAAAAAGTCTTCCTTCAATGGGAACATACTTTTAGGAAAGCACTTGAGTCTGTGTACACTTCATCTGTTTCAAACTCTGCCTCCTTTTTCTGAAATGCATAATTTATTGAATAATTTGTAACGCAAGGGCACATCAATGTATAGGACTAATGAACATCATTACATCCTGATAAAATGATCAAAACATTCAAAGATGAGGTGATGAGAGCAGAACCATATACCAGCATATAAACATACAAATGACAATCCTATCAAGGCTCCATTTCACGTGTTAAAACTGTCATATAAAATACTTGATTATCTCAATAAAATTAGTAGTAGTTTAAATAAATATGCTTTTAAACAGCATAATGGAAGGAAAAATGTAAAACGACGATGTGCAATTCCTGTGATGTCACATGCCTCCAAAGCCCCTGATGGTGTATTCTTGTCTGACTTCTCATCTAGCCTTAGCTTCTTTTCTGCATGATCATTTTCACTGTAATTAAATATAAACAACACCATCATCATGATTTAAATCAACTTGACTATAATTGCAGTTCAAGCTAGTTATAATCTTAAATGAAATGTTAGATACTTAACTGAGCTCAACTATATCTAGAATTGTGACAACAGTATCGAAGAAAAAACCTTGATACCACATTAGTTCTGAAAACATTAGCAAGTTGATACCATCAAAATATTAATTGTGGGTGTGGGCAATTAACACAGGCATGGTTTTCTACAGAGCCACTATAAAATGTCATGTACATAGTACACTGGGGTTACAAGAAAAATATATGTACATTTTATCTTGATATACATGTATAAATTAATCATTGGACCCCCCCCCCCCAAGGGTGTGGCCAGTTTTGATTCAGGAGGAATAATTTGAACACATTTTGTCAAAAACCACAGTGTATGTTAGTTACATTACAAATAGGAAACCTCTAGGCCTAGTTATTTAACCTTTTACCACATTTGCACACCCTTAGAAATTTAATTTTAATAAAAGGCCATTCTTACTAAATTTAAATTTTAAAGGCTTCATTTCCAACCCTCAGATACTGATGAGCAGCAAACAGCATAAAACCTGAACAGACTGCAATTTACTCACAGGCTGTTATGGGGTTTTGCTGTTTGCACATAGCCATTTTCTCTTTGCCTCTAAGTGGAAAAGGTTAAAAGATAACAAAGATGAGCGTTCACATACTATGGGTGTTTTTTATTAACGTTGTGACCTCCAAGGCATGACTGGTTTTTACATGACATTTGACACTGTAGAGTACTACCATTTGATGCTGCATACCATATATTAACCTGTGGACCTTGTGGTTGCAGAATATTTAACTCTAGGTTAAATGTGGGGGCCTTACTTTTGTCATTTTTTTTATATTGTGATAAAAATGGCACATAACAGGAGCAATGATGTACGTCCAGGAGTGTACGAGAACTCCTCCAGACAGACAGACAGACATGCATCAGATGTCCATTGAAATGCTAGTAAATTTCCCGTTACTATGTTTTGGGGAATGTTACAAGTCACTTCTCCCTATTTTTAAGGCCTAGGGTAGTCTCTGGTTACATTAATTTACCAACTTTACATGGGTTATCAGTAAATAAGATCTACATGATTCTAAACACTAAACACATCTAAGATTATTATCTAGTATTGCTTGGCAATTAGGCCACAATAAGTAATACAGTGATCAGTTGTTTGATGAATTTTGGCCTCCAAATTTAAAGAAAGAGATTGCAATAAATTATAAACCATTGCTATGACATGCATTAAAAGCTACATATATATAGCATCTTAGTAAGTCAATAGTTACAACAATTTGGTCCACTTTGCCCTTAAATTGTGTAAGTGATCGCTACCAAATACCAATGACTTGTGTTCATGTTTCTGTTGTCACCATTGATTTTAAAAGGAAGTCAGTTCTGGTTCACAATGCCAACCAAACTGCTTTTGTTCTATGCAGTTAGTGAGCCAACCAAACTGCTTTTGTTCTATGCAGTTAATCCATACAACCCATAAAGACATTTTATAGTCATAAGTTTGGACACTGAGAAAAATATTATTACAAAATATTAGTTTACACTGATTTAGAACAACTACAGTGAAATTACAAAATAGAAATGTATGTAGATTTTTTGTTGGCTTAACCACAATAAAAAAAAGAAACAAAATACTATAGCAGCCAATCTGCCAACAAGAGGGCCATGGGCCCTAAGGCACTCACCTGAGACCCGAAGGAACTAAACTATTCTGGGAAGGTGGAGTTTAAAATAATAAAATACTTCATGAAACATAAATATTATCATGAGTTTCACAAGAAGAAATTTGCTCGCATGGAAACCATGCTCTTCAGAGCACCGGAGCCATTTTCAAACTAAATCAAGATATTATAGGAACATATGTTCTCAGCATTTTTCATTAAGATTGAACTAAAATGTGACTTATAGAGAGTTCACAATGTTTCACTACAGCAATAAAAAGAAATCTGCCACCTACCTCATGACCTTGCTTTTAAACATACTGGAACTATTTTTAGACTCACCTTGCAATGATATTTCCGATTAAAACAACAATCAACCCTATTTAAAACACAAATCTTTGATAATCACACCAAAACTACCAACCTCATCGATAAAACTGTGTGCCATAACAATTTGTATTCCACTCTTATCAGTCTGAAGGTCTTTGATGTGAGTTCCCAGCTGGGGCCTATTTTTAGGGACTAAGGGCATTTAAGCTGCAAGCCTATTACACAATCATCACAGTACCATTTCAAGGCATCAATGAATACTTCTGCACCAGAACAATTCAGGCACAGTCAATAGAGAATAAATTAGTTGCTGATAAGCAGGTGGCTGAATGGGTTAAATTGGAGAGAAAAGAGTGCATTCCTGACACGACATGCATTCATGATTGGAGGTCAAACACAATTCAAATTATATACAGTTGTACTTTTCTGTGAAATCAATATTACTACTTGAAAATTTGTATATTTAATAAAGGGTTTTCAGATGGCATATTAAATATGTTTGTTGCACTTCATCCCCAACCAATTATCATCATAATAATCCTCTTCAGAAAGGAACAAAAATAAATAAATACAAATTTGGCAATTCAACTGTATATCTTATTGGCAGAATAATTATTCAGATGACTGCATGGAGATCATGAATATCATAATATGCATACATTTCATTCACAGTGTACATTGGTAATTTCTAAGTAGATAGTGAACAAGGTTACACTATAAAGCCATTTAAGGAAAACTACCCCATCCCATAAAAACAAATGTTGTGAGTAAGTTTCATAAATATTTGACTACAAATATGACTTCTAGAGTGCTAACAAGGTTTTACTGTAGCCATAAAAGGAAAACTGCCCTGCCCCCTGGAGGTCAATGTCTTTCAACAAACTGGAACCATTTTGGAACTCAGCTGAGATACAATGTACATGTATCATAAAAATAAATGTTCTCTTTTTTTTCCATGAATATTGGACTATAAATATGACTTCTAGAGTGTTAACAAGGTTTTTCTATAGCCATATAAGGAAAACTGCCCAATGTTTATCAACAGACCCCAACCATTTTCAAACTGAGCTGAGCTATCATAAGAACAAATGTTCTTACCAAGTTTCATGTAGATTGGAATATAAACGTGACTTCTAGAGTGTTAACAAGGTTTCACTATAGCCATTAAAGGAAAACTGTCGCGCCCCATGGCGGCCATGTTTTTTAACAGACCAAACCCATTTTGGAACTCAGCTGAGATATTATTGGGACAAATAATCTGACCACCTTACATGAAGATTGGACTTTAAATGAGACTTCTAGAGTGCTAACAAGGTTTCACTATAGCCATATAAGGAAAACCGACCAGCCCCCTGGCAGACATGTTTTTCAACGGACCGGAACCATTTTCAAACTCGGCTGTGATATCATTGGGACAAATATTCTGACCAACTTTCATAAAGATTGGACTATAAATGTTACTTCTAGAGTGTTAACAAGGTTTCACTATGGGGGAAAACAGCCCTGTCCCCTTGCAGACATGTTTTTCAACGCACCAGAACCATTTTCAAACTCAGATGAGATATCATTGGGACAAATATTATGACCAAGTTTCATGAAGATTGGACTATAAATGTGACTCCTAGAGTGTTAACAAGGTTTTACTATAGCCATATATATAATGAAAACTGCCCCGCAACCTGGCGGCCATGTTTTTTAAAGAACTGGAACCATTTTCGCACTCAGCCAAGCTATCATAAGAACAAAAATTTAAATGAAGATTGGACTATAAAATGTGACTTCTAGAGTGTTAACAAGGTTTTACAATAGCCATTTACGGAATACTGCCCCGCCCCCTGGTGGCCATGTTTTTCAACCAAGCGAAACCATTTTCGAACACAGCTGATAAAACATTAAGGCAAATCTTATGACCAAGTTTCATGAAGATTGGACAATAAATGTGACTTCTAGAGTGTTAACAAGTGTTTTCTTTAATTTGACCTAGTGACCTAGTTTTTGACCTCACATGATCCAGTTTCAAACTCGACCAAGATATAACTGGGTCACATCTTTGGACCAAGTTTCATGAAGATCAGACAAAAAATGTGGCCTCTAGAGTGTTAACAAGGCAAAATGTTGATGACGCACGACGGACAAAAGGTGATCCCAAAAGCTCACCATGAGCACGTTGTCACGTCGGACAACGGACAAAAGGTGATCCCAAAAGCTCACCATGACCACGTTGTGCTCAGGTGAGCTAAAAATGTTATCACTTTGTTGTGGTCTTAACTGTGGTGTGTCATCCCAAGGCGAAATTCTTTTAAAAAACATGCTCTTTTGCAACAAATGAGTTCATTATTTTGTTTCTTATTTCTCAGACCAATCCTTACTCTCTTGATCAAGTATTGGAATTCAGTATGTCAAATAAATCTATATAACTTAATTTAATTATTCTCTATAACTTAAGTTACAAATAATGACAAGTCAGGGCACTCAATCTATAAAATCTGCGGCCGAAATTCGGCTGCATATTTTGGCCGCAGTCCCCCACCTGAAAAGTATACTTTTTCCCCTTTTGGCGGGAAAAATTCCCCCTGATTAAATTATTATTATATTTTTTTTTAAAGATGTGTCTCATGATTATTATATCTCAATTCTATTTCAATTTAATCTTGTCAAACATACTTAATTATGACAAAAGAAATGAATATAGTGCAAACATGTACACATGTTATAATGAGAGAGTAAGTAAAAAAATCCCCCAAAAAGGGTAACGCCGCGAAAAATTCCCCCTCATGAGGGTAGCGACCCGCTTCCCCTAAAATGGATTGAGGGCCCTGAGAGTAAAATTTACTCTGCTGGTTTCTTTGCTGTTGACTGCTTTCTGTCTTCTTTGCTGTTCAAAACAATTTTCAATGCATCCGGACTGCTGACTCCAAGCTGTAAGAGATGTGTCCAGTCAGTAATAATATCTTTCTACCATTTTTCAAAATTTCCATGTAATGAATTCAATTATAAACAAGAGCACCGCATAACGGGTGACAACGCTTGACTGCGATGCAGTTTTGAATAAATGAAAGCTTGTCAGATTTTATTTTTTTAAAGGTCAGTGACCTTGACCTTTGACCTAGGGACCCCAAAATGGGTGTGATGTGTATAACTCGTCAAGGTGCATCTACATATGAAGTTTCAAAGTTGTAGGTGGAAGCACTTTGATTTTAGAGCCAATGTTCAAAAGGTTAACAAAATGTAAAGGTTTTAGCAAGACGCCAGATGACGAGTTGGCTATGACAATACCTTGGGTTTTCTCCGAAAACAGCCGAGCTAAAAATTAAAGCAAACACTGCCAAAAAGTCTGTGTTACGTGATGAAAAATGAACTAAATAGATGTTGTAGGCATGTCTTCAAAACTTTGAAGACATCAAAAATCAGGATTCCGTTTCAGTTGAAATCACTGATTGACATTAGCTGCAATAATTCAAATCTAAGCTTTATAACCCAAAGAGTTGCTGAGAGTTGCAATGTTCATAAGTGTCAAAGTGAACTGTTATTTAAATATTTCATAAGTGAACTGTTTTTTCGGACGAAATTTTTCGGATATTTAATTCAATTTATTTAATATTATAACATGATTGAACACATTTCTAAAAATCTATGTGCTAAATAAATGGCCATACCGCTTTTGCCAATAACTCCTTTCTCTTATGTGATCTGTCTTTTAACTCTTGCAACCGGCTGCTGGTCTTCGGAGTCGGTTCAGCCATTGTCGTTACCGGATGGACTATGTCGTAAAATTAAGGATTGAAAGTAAAACGCGGAGCTCATTCTAAACCACGGCTCAAATGATTTTAAAATGTCAGTCGCTCACCAAGTTCGAACTGTACGACAGTTATATTTTTAAAAAGGTTGAAAGTTAATACATCTTAAATCTAATACAAGTATATAAAACACATAATGTATCAATAATGAACATACAGTAGCCATTATTATAAAAGAAGAAGAAAAAGAAGAACACTGATTTGCCGGTCAGAATTCAAACGCACTACACGTGGAGGAAGCGTCGTTTCGAAAGGGAATGAGGATTTTCCGAGTAGATGCGGTTGATTATTCATATTGCACACACCGTTATTTTATTTCTCTGTAACTACAAACACGAATTAAAAAAATTAGATAACTACCGGGGTAGCTCGAATTTTTAAGCACGTATACGTGCTTATACATTTATTCTTCAATACTTGTAGCATGAGTCATATAAATGATAAATATTCTACATCGCCCTAGCATAACGTTTTCCATGTTATGTTTTAACCCCATTTTCGAGAATAGTCACCATATGAACCTCAATTAAGATAAGATAAGATAAGCTTTATTTAAAGTCGGCAAGACAGCAACATATACACACATAAGCTCATGTGAGCTTTTTGAACCGACTATTGTACAACAAGGGTATATAATAAAACAAGTGTAAACCAGCTACAATGTTAAGAGGGTAAGTTACATGATAGTTACACAATTGTAAAGGAGGCATAGTATTAAGTAAGAAGGCATCATAGTGCACCTAAAAAGTAAAACATCTAGCAGTTTAATTTAAAACAAGAAATATCTTTAAAAAAGATATACGGCGTTGATTGTGGTCGATGTTTATGAACGATCAAAAGTTATCTCTATGAGATAAAAAGTAGCGGATGCCTTTTTTTCTGCGCAGTTCTTAGCTCCATCACAAGCAAATCAATTACGGGGTGTTGCGCTCAGATATCTATATTTACAGAATAGAAAAACACAAGAAACATGAAAATAAACGAGTGCATATAGGTCAGCCGGCAATACTCAAATCTTATTTTATTGCATAATTATAGTATAGTGAATTATTGGGCTCATGCTTAATAAACTGGTCTAAATGGATAAATATTTCTAATTAATTTTATAAAAATTGGTCCTTATCATGCAAATGTTGAAAACATATTAAAAATCGATGATTGGCATACCACAATAATATCGCCGAATATCTTTATTTAGTATCTTTCTGATCAAAACAGACTTCAAGTGCACAAAGTTTACGAAACGGCGTTTATATAAAAATTTCTGCAACTGACCGCAAACTGACCTTGATACCTTGCGTTTTGGAATGCAATGCATTAAAGTTAGGTAACAATTCTGCTGCTGAAACGACGGCTTGTTTACGCCAACTGTACACGACCAAGGCAACAGCTGTGCCTAAAATATTGATATATCGACAAAGCGACTAAACGAACTATTTATTCCATCAGACAAAAATAGCATAGATTCCAATTTTTTCCTTCAATGAAAAGATCGCAACCCCTTCTGCGAACTCCGGTGATGAACTGTATATAAACTCTGACTTTCACACACTGACCGCGAATTGACCCGAAACCTCGCGGGTTGAAATGCAATGCAAGTAAGTACTAAATATGAGAATATAGCCTTTAGTATAAACGCTTTTGCGCTGGTAATTCTCTGAAAATAAAAGGTGAACGCACAAACTGTATTTATGTCGAAAATTGATTGTAAAACTGTTCTATCTATTGAGCCTTTTCATTAGAGATAAAATTGTTTCATGCAGTAAAACAGTGTTACAAAGACGCGGATATGTTTCCAATGTTCTGGTGTTATACTCAAATCAGCCAATGGAATAAATGAAGTGTATTCATTCGTACCTAGCCGCGGGAAATTTTATTTGAATATTATTGGACACTTACAAAGGTCAAGTCAGGGTGAAAAGCTGGCTTAATACAGCTTACGCCGAAAAAACAACATGAAAAATGCCTATCCGCTAATATATAAATGGTTAAATGAGTATCATCTTTATAAGCTTATTGGATGACATAAATAAGTAAAACAATTAAAAAGACTGTTTAAGAATTCTTCAATAGGAAAACACACAGAGACTTGGCACATGAAGCAGATTGGCAGTAGTCATGATTTGCAGCACAAATACAATACATAGCTATAGGCGATTTAAAATTAGATATAAGCAACGACATAAAATCGACACAAGCAACACCATGCAAAAGGCAAAAAACACAAGCATAGTATATGAAATACTACATTGACTGCTAACTGAAACACAAAGGGGGGAAATATGACCATGCAAAATGCAACACAAAAATACATATAAGCACATGTGAAAAAACCACATAGACTACAAGCTGAGGCACAACAGGGGACACAGAAATACAAATAAGCACATGTACAATACCATAAAATACAAAGCTGAGACACAAAAGGGGAAATATGAAACATGCAGCAAGCAAGCAATACAAAATACATAAAGCACATGAAATACCACATTTACTGCAAGCACAAAGGAGGGAAATAAGAATATGCAGCAAGCAAAAAAAATAATACATATAAGCACATGAAAATGTGAACTCAAAGAACTGCTCGTCGGTGCTGTTGTTGCTCACCTACCCAGAATCACAGGCTATGCATTTGCAGTCTTTGCCGCTCCAGCTGGAGATCAGGGTCTTAAACTGACTAAAGCTGGAGCAGGTTCTGAAGTGATCTGGGAGTGAGTTCCAAAGCACCGGCGCAGCGTACTTGAAGGAGTCTTACCATAAGAAGTGGTTCTAACCGCTGGTACCTGTAATAAATTGGAATATCTAAAAATTATACCTGTTGACTTTTTTACGGCAAGGTCTGATAACACAGGAGGGGCAATGTTGTTGACTATTTAAAAAGTTTCTATAGCCATGGTTCTCATCCGGCGGACATGCAGCGATGGTAAGTTTGCCTTTGAGAGTAAACATTGAAATACTTGAGGAGTAATCATCGTTAACAAATCTGAATGCACGCTCTTGAATCTTTTACATTTTTCTAGTATTGCTTTCTGAGCAAAAGTGCCATGCCAATGAGCAAAAGTTAAAATTTGATAAAACAAAAGTATAAAATATAGTGAGCTTATTTAGTTTGCATAAGGTTGTTACCAATTCTTTTCAAAACATTGACCTGCTGTGCAGCCTTTTTACAGATATTACTAACATGAGAATCAAATTTCAGCTTGCAGTCAATGTCCACTCCCAAGAGTTTGACGACTTCATCACATGATATACTGAATCCATCTAAATCGAAAATTGGGGATCTGCTGATAGTTTTTTCGCCTACAGCTATAGCCTGAAATTTGCCAGGATTAGCCTGCATACAATTGAATTAAAACCAGTCAATTAAAATTTTACTTTCATCTTGAAGTACTTTTTTCAGTTCATGAAAATCAGGGGAGTGGAAAGAGAGCGTATTATCGTCGGCATAGTTGTACAGAGTACCTCTTTTAATCAAGTAAAACATATCATTAATAAAAATATTGAATAAGAGGGGGCCTAGTATAGAACCCTGAGGCACACCCTTGTAAATGTCTTCCCAGGAGCTAACAATACTTCCTATTTTAATCTGCTGCTGTCTGTTTGACAGGTATGATTTTAAAAGTTTGATAGAGTTTTCTGATACACCATAAGCCTGCAGTTTATGGAGTAGGATATCATGTGGAAGACAATCAAACGCTTTGGAGAGGTCCATTAGAAAGGCAGCAACATATTCATTGTGATCTAATGCACATTTCCAGTCTCCTAGTAATTTTAATAAAGTAGTCTGGCATCCATGATTTTTTCTAAAAGCGCAAAGGAAATTATCAAATATCTTATCAAAGTAAGAGGACAATTGTTCACTAAGGACCTTTTCAAAGATTTTTGATGGGATGGGAAGAATACGGACTGGTCTGTAGTTTGATTTATCTAAATGGTCTTTCTTTTTGAAGATAGGTGTAACCTGGGCTTTTTTCAATTGGTCTGGAAAGATACATGAGTCAATGGATGTGTTTACAAACTTAGTAATAGGTGTAACTAGAGCCTCTTTGACAGCTTTCAATAATTTCACAGATATCTTATCTTCTCCAGTGGCCTTTTTTGAGTCAAATTTGTTTATAATTTTCATAACCTTATATTCATCAGCATGTTCAAAACTAAACTGTGTTTTTGAGATTGTATTCATTATCTCTTCAATTTTACATAGGCTTGGGTGGCTTTCACAGTCAAAAATATAATCTTTGCCTATGTCCTTAGCTACATTTGTAAAAAAGTCATTAAAAATTTCAGCAACTTCAACATTTTCAGTTACAATAGCATCATTTTCACTAAAAATAATTTTAGTTTGATTGTTTTTTTATTTATTGGAAAGGTAAGGTTAAATAGTACCTTAGAAATCAGATGTCTTACAACCTCCAATGCACCTTTCTTGAAAATATTTGTTCAGGGATTTTTTCTTAAGGTTTGTAACAGCATTTCTTGCTATTCTGTATTTATTCCAAGTTTTTGAATTTTTATTTTTCAAATATTTATGATACATCATTTTCTTCTGATAGATAGCCTTACAATCAGCTCAGTACTGATTGTCATCGAAGATAAACCATTTCCAGAACATTTTACACGGAGCTACACTTGTGTTACATCTTTTTTAAACGGGATAATGGGGCGGAAGACCTTATCTAACTACAAAACACATGGTCAGAGAGTATTAAAACTTCAAATCACTTATCGCAAAGGAGGGTCCATGATTTGTACAAGTGGAACATAAACAACATAACAACATATGTTATATTCGTTAAAAGGGTAGTGCTTACATTTTAAGAACATTATTCTTAAGTTTTCTTTTCCGGCTAAATACTTCTGTGGTAACATCTTTAGTTTTTAAACCATTACTATTTTATTAAGTTTAATCTGTTGAATACGCTAGTAATTTGTAAGGAACACATTCTAGTTTATAGAGAAGATGTCTACCTTCCGTCTGATCAAATTTTACAACCAAAAATGCATTCCGGATACATGTTTATCGAACTATGTATCAAAGTGTGAAACTGTCACATTAAAGTTTGACGGATTAAAGGTATAAATACGCCCGTGCATTCAGTCCACATCACTTCATTACATATCAACTTAGTGACTAAGATGGACAAACTGATAGTTCTGATCGGTTTTGTTGTCTGCGTGGCAGTCTGCAATGCCAGAGGTAAGGTCGAACTGTATTTTAAACATAGTTTCTATGTATAATCATTTATCCGACAATTAACTACAACATTCCAAACTGATAACAATCGGCATACAATATTCGTCTGCATGCATTTTTTGCGTTTGGTTATTTGAAATGAAGGCGTGAGTATTTTTTAAAATGTTCAATCATATTAAATACGTATTCTAATTGTTACATGCTCTCAAATGATATCAATACATTTTGTATATTTTATTGAAACATGAACAAAAGAAGTATTAATTTTGACTCAGTATCGCTAGCAGAAAGGAAATTGTGTTTTTTTATGGCTTAAATAAAAAAATCTGTAATTGTCACATTACCCATTCTAAACTATTATAAATCTGCGTGTAAAATGTTCGGTTAAAACTTATTATATTAATGACGAAACACCCTTCAATACAATTAGGAGAGACATCTGCGTTAGAATCTCAATTCATCATATTTTCAAAATATAAGTATTTCATTTGTTTTTGAATGGTTAGTGCCTCCTATTTGCATCAGCGTCCTTTACTTTCATATTTTAAAAAAGATAAGTATAGTATGATAAATCCAACAAAAACACATATTTTTCTTTCCTTTTTCATCAACGTTTCTGCTTACGCCTTTATCAAGATAATACAAATAATAACAGAAAGCGGATGTTACGTCATTGACTTAACGTACATTAAAATGCGGGAAAATGTACGTCAATAAAATGAACGTTAATTAAATTAAGCTTAACTTTCGGAATCAAGAATACACAATTTCCTATAAAATTATGTATAAAAATACTAATAGGAAAAAACAAAAGTAAGATTAATTAAATTGAAGAGCTAGTCTTTTATGTTAAAAAGAACTTTGTTATTCATACCATTAGGGTGTTATGTTTTAAGTCTATGTATATAGTAAGTTTCTTTACACAGACGATTTATGTTGTTACTAACAACATCAATTGGCATAAAGGAAAAGTCATTTGCGCTGTTGTGATCTTCATTAAAATGTGATGCGACCAAAGTTGAACATTCAGGGTTAGAAAAGTTTCTTATGTCAAATCGATGACTGTTCATTCTTTTTGACACCGGTTGCATGGTTTGTCCAACGTACTGCTTCTTACACTGTTTACATGTAATGAGGTATATTACATCTTTAGATGCACACTTCATATTCTTCTGTAAATTAAATTGCTCGCCTGTTACTGTACTTTTAAATTTTTCTCCAACGTGTATGGATTTACAATGGGAGCAACGTGTTCTTCCACAGGCACTGGACGCACGTGAACTGTTCAAACTGTTCGTAAATTGAGCACGTGTAATGAAGTTTCCTATATTATTAGGCCTTTTAAACGCCAGTATGGGCTTATAAGTTTCATACACACTTCTCACTTCTTTTTTCTGTGACAGGTTAAGTATGTCCCAATACTTGTTTATTGCGGCTCCTATGTTTGGCAATTACGGATTATATTCCACTGTAAATGGGATAACTTTTGTTTTTGCTTTATTGCAGGACTGAAATGCGTCTTCTTGAGATAGAGCAGAAACTTTTTCAAATGCACAATCGATAACTTTTTCCGGATAATCTCGCTCTTTGAAATGATGCTTGAGGTCTTGAAGTGACGATTTGAAACTGTTGTCATCCGATATAATACGTCTATATCGCTTCGGCTGACTGTATGGTATTCCGTCCTTACATTGTTTAGGGTGGCATGACGTATAGTCAAGATATTGGTGGTTATTGGTCTCCTTTATGTGTATATCTGTTTGAATTGTTAAGTCGTCATTAATAGAAACAGCCACATCGAGAAAAGACACGATTTCCTAGAAGCTGAATGCGTAAACTTCAGGTTGGGGTGAAAACGGTTTAATGCTTCAATAAACAATTCAAGCTTCTCTTAAGAGTGGTCCCAAATCATAAATATATCATCTTATCAAAGTACTGATGTTACGATGCTTTTGAAGAGGATTGATATAAAAGCATCTATTTAAGTTTATCTACATCAACACAACAGTGTATGTGGGTACGAAAATTTTGGGAAGGAAAGAAATTGGTACGAAAATTTTGGGTACAAAAATTATGCCAAAAAAAATTGGGTACGAAAACAGATTTGGTTACGACAAAAAATTTGGGTAGGAAAAAAAATTGGGTACGAAAAAAATTTGGATACGAGCAAAAATTTGTATACGAAAAAAAATGGGTACGAAAAAAATTGGGTACAAAAATGTAGGGTACGAAAAAAAATTGGGGGTACGGGGAAGTAGTACCCGTGGGGAACTTGATCCATTCAGCGAAACTGGGAGGCGGGTTACATTCTCGATCAAATATAACAAGAAATATCTTTAAAAAGATATTCGACGTGTATTTTCTGTACCACTTATCTTAAAAAAACGTTCTGTTACAGTAAAACGTTTGTGGGTTATAACATAACGTTTCAGCATATATATTCAAAACTTGACATGCTCTTTAATTACGCAATGCTCTTTAATTTCACATGTTTATCATACCAAACTTTATATTTCGTTGTTTCCTTTCCTAAGTTAATGATGCCATGTGTACGGACGTGATTTCACATGCCCATGTGCATGAACATATATTTTTTCTCTTTTGATTATTGTTTTTTTTTCTCTTATTCAATAAGCTAAGGCATGTTTGTTCGTTGAGTACGGCAATAATTTCATGATGATTCCCGTAAGTAGGTATAAGCACATAGTCGTAAGAGCACTTGAATACGTGAGTTCGACCATGAACACATGGTAAGGTTAACTAAATCTTCGCGATATGACCTAATATGTGTTTAAAACAGCAAACAATATCCAACAAAGGAATGAATTATCATACATAGTATGTGCACTGATGTGGCTCTGTAATTTCTGTTTGAAAAGTTTATTGAATATGCAAAATGAGAAAGCACGCATAAGAGCGAGTTTCACAAATGTCATATGGCTATTATGCTGTTTATATACCATAGTCGCTACGACGTTTACAAATGGCAGGTTCGAAATAATTCGTTTTCTTTACACTCATGATCGCATTGAAAGTTAATTATACACGTTTTAACTCGCAATTTATTAACTGAATCACAACAAATGTCAAATACAATACAGAAAATGCATAGTTGTTTCATTGATCTATTAACATATAATGGATTGAATATAACTGATTTAAAATTAACGTTTTCAAACTATTATTAAATCTTTTCCCCAGAATATGAGGTCCTATTTATAGCTGAGCTTCCTATACCTTTATCAATGATAATCAGCGAGGTATGCCGATTAGAAAAATCGAGCTATCTCAATCGGACTGGCTTGGTCTTTTACATAGGTCGCAGTTGTGAAGAATTTTTTCATGGTATGATAACTTAGACGAGCTGCTACGCAGCATCGTCAAAAATGAAAAACTGCTTGGTTAGGTGATTATGTCAACATTTTTCATCAGATTCTTTCCAAACTTACAGTGTCTTCATATCAATGAGAATTTTTCCTCATTTAAAATGAGAAACATCGGGACAATAAGTTCAGAATTTTTTTCTATTAAATTTGACAAAATAAACAATTTCCACTTGTTTAAAAGATTTCAAAACTTACGTCTGAATCTTTCACGTGTTAAAATGTTAAGTGTTTTTATATCAGTATTACCCGAACCCTATTGAAAATGATGAATATCGGAGCAATAAATCTATTATGATCTTTTACTGAATTTCAAAGTATTGTGAAATGCAGCTTCTTTATACAATTCACAGTTTTCATTCATTTTTTTCCAAACTTTTACAGTGTTTTCATATCAATGAGTACTCAACCTCTGTCGTAAATGAGCAACGCAAGAATAAGTTCAGAATCATCTCCCCTTGAAGTTGAGAAAACTATGAAATTACGCTTACAAAATGAAGCAGATTTTTTAAAACCTACACAGTTCTGTTCCATTAATGAAAACTGCACACGGATACCAGTAAAAAGGAAACCAATGTAAATAAAATGAACTATGAAATATTTGGGAGTTACAACACAAAATCATAGATAATGGTTATTTGGGGGTTATAACACAACATCATAAATAATGGTTATTTGGGGGTTATAACACAAAATCATAGGTAATGGTTATACCAGTATCTTTTTCTATTTTCTTAAAAATAATCGGCCAATATATTAATATTTACAGAAGAATAAAAATCAACCCATGTTTCTTCATTGAGTGCCTTTTACACTGAAATTCCCGACGCCCTTTGATGCTTTGCATCAATACTTATCTTGTATTAATGGTGTGATGCATTTGTGCGCTCTATTGTGTATGCCTTAAAAATAACGAAGCACCCATCTTTAATGTTTTGGCGAATCATTTAAAACAGTTTATCAGGCAAAGTTATAATTTAGGGTTATTGTGTTTTAACGCTCACAAATAATGTAGAGGCAATTTTGCAAGTCAGTCTGCGTTTAGAACGCTAGGAACCGTAATCAATGACTGCCTGTGTGGATAACTGCAGTAAAATTAAGCAGACGACGAATTCTAGGAGCGTCTGCTCTAATCACCGCATCTGCCTGGTTATAGTTCCCACTGGTACACTACATAGTGTGTATGTATTCAAAAGTATTTAACAGCTTGTATGACAACGTTGGCCAGTCTAGTGTTTATCATTGAAATACGTACGTATTGGCTGTTTTAAGAGAAAACGGGGCTTTATGCATGTCAAATAAGATTAGCCTTTGCACACTGATTAGCTGTATCAATGATTTGAAAAAACAAACACATCTCGACCTGTGCTTTAAAACACACTCTTTTTAAATTTGAATGGGTTGTGGTCATTTCAAACTTGCGATATAAAAAGCTATAACTACATTTTGAAAACTGAGTTGCGTCTAAGATTATACAACAGCGAGCAAATTCAGTGCATTGAGCGCTTTGATTTTAACCTTAGTGCCTCTCGTAAGCGTGTCACTCTGAAAAACGAGCCTCGATCTAAGAAAACTGGGCACAAGCTAATCATAAACGACCATGAACGACACTTTCATCCTATAGTGGACTTTCTCGAAGAAGATACTTGCTTGAAACGAAAAATACCTTTAAAGTGGACGGTTTGTCCCTTATATACCTGTGCGGTCTAAGAAGGCCAATAAGTGTCGACACTTTACGCACATTCATTAAGCCCCCTTTTCACAGAGCGCGGCACATTTCGTTATAAAATGTGCATACCTTTTCCACTAATCGGATAAAACAGGCGACAACGACCGCATTATTATGTTTTTTAAATAAATAAACATTTAAAGCCTAAACACACGGATGCCATCGGTTTATATTATTTCCCTAACTTATTTTCAATGTTTTAGCCCAGGTTAAAATAGTTTTAATCCTTATATGCATGTTTGTGTTTCAGTTGAATTTATTGTCGTAGTCAGTTCATTCAGCACTTTGTTACTTGTTGGAGATGTGCAAAGCATCATTATATGATTTAATAGTATCTAGTGCAATGTAAAATGTAGTTATAAGGCGAATTCCTCTGAAGAAATAAAACTATAGACACCGGTTGATATCAATTAGGTGGGACGCCGCGAAGAATCCCCAATTAGTTTTAATTGACAGTTTATGGATGTATAAACTACCCAGTGAATTTGTCATACTAGTAATTGTCTGGTTCCACTAACACTATCGGTCCTTATCTGTCGCGCGAAGAGGTTTATATCCGGTCAGAAGTCTGGTAGGCGAATTAGTTGCTGAAAGATGAATCCAACATGGCGACCAAACTAGTTCAACAGTTTTACTGATTCAAAACGAGTTATTCTGCTACGATAAACCAGTGTATTCCATACATATCGCATAGAGGCTTAGTTGAAATCCGAAAGAATTGACTATAAATTGACATTTTCTATCATTTGTATGCGGCGGATAGTGGCAATGTTGTTGTGTAAGTCGGTTGAAGAGTCGGTAACAAATCATCAATGCATATTTCCATCAAGTATTAATTTTATCCCACACATTTTATTCCATGAACTAATGTGTCAATTTTATTTTTCGCGCAAAGGAAACATGGATCAATACTTGTGCACTCCATACATATAGTGTTACGTCATACATTGATTAGTGCCTTATTAATGACCGCTTTATTTTATCATCTTTATAATACAAAAGACCTCATAATGCGCAATTACAATTCAAAGAAAGTGGACTAAAACGTCTTTATGGCTGTTCGTTGGGAACAGTTTACTTGTAACCTACTTAACAGTCGCCGCAAATCTCCAATACAAAGCGGGACATTGATGAAAAGGGAAACGAAAATCACTTTAATGTGTTTGATTATTGGTAAATTCATACAAATCTACGGGTCCGATAGGCCTGCATCAAAAGTACGCGAATATTACTGCAAATAAATAGTCCCTATTTGTAAACCTGCTTAGCCCCGTACCTTTCCGCAAATTTAGTTAATTAATCCGGTATTTAACTCATCCTGTTGATTTTACGTCCCAGTGGACTCATTTAGTATTCTGATCTGATCCGAAGCTTTCTGTAAATAAATCATTCAACTCTTTAATGTGAACAATTATTCACGTTTCAATCGCGTGTTGTTGGTTGTTCTTGATAGCGACATAAATAGGTAAGTGTATCTTGTTCATATATTAATCGTATAGTACAGTGCGTAACGAAGTATCAATTCATGTTGTACACTATAGCTTGTATATCTGATTATGATTACCTCTGAGATGTATTATCCTAATATATATATCGATCAGTATGGTTATATGCGCCCATGGGTTTTAACAATAAGATAAGCTAGATATGTCCAATCTCCTCGATAGTATAGTGGTAAGTATCCCCGCCTGTCACGCGGGAGACCGTGGTTCGATTCCCCGTCGGGGAGCATATGTTTTATTTGGTATCTCGCCATGATTTGTAATATCAACAAATAACTACTTTATAACAATGAAGGAACTTCTAGATAGCGACATCCATAGATAAGTATATCATGTTCATTTATTAACCTGGGTAAGCATAACCAACGGGACACCCTGGTTCGAAACTGGGATCTGCAGTTGTATGATGCACTACTGAGCTAAATCCCCATACAATAAGAACGGTACAACTTTGAATATGTTCAAGCTACAATGAGCGCCGAAAGCAAAACTAATTCGAAATCATGGAGGATTTACACATTACAAATGCAATTCCTAATGGCAATAAGAAAGTTTTCAATCCTTATTGTCTTTCTGAGTTGTATTAAAATAACAGCAGTGGATCCAGTGTGGCTGGAAGTTATTCAGATTAATTTTGCATAATTTCGCGACCTGTCAACTTGTGTTCCTGCATCATGTTATGTCTTGAAAGCATCTCTCGTCATATACCAAGTTTAAATGAAGTTTTATCAACCATTATTTTTGTCCGAAATATTTTAAATGCCTTCGGGCATTCATAACTTACATCGTAAGTTAGGATAGACTTGAAAGAACCAACACTTGGTATATGTGGAAACTTTATAACAACAACACTTGTTCTGAGAAAACTGGGCTTTATTCATGTGCGTAGAGTGTCGTTCCAGATTAGCCTGTGCAGTCCGCACAGGCTAATCAGGGACGACACTTTCCGCTTAAACTTGATTTTAGGTAAGATGGGACTTCCTTCAAACTAAAAATACCATAAAAGCGGAAAGTGTCGTCCCTGATTAGCCTGTGCGGACTGCACAAGCTAATCTGGGACGGCACTGTACGCACAAGCATTAAGTCCAGTTTTCTCCGAACAAGACACATATTATTCGGATGAGACATTAAACGTTCATAAAATAAGTATCTGCAAATTAACAGACGTACTGGCAAATAGAACCACCTGGTCAGTGCTCTAGCGCAGTTATCATTATAATGTTATAAAATTGTGTCCTTGTTAATATATTTCTGCGCTAATACAAACGTTCAATATAACTAACGTAGACAATTGATATTTCGACAAAAATAGTCTGTATTTTAATACATGTGCTTAAAGATGTGATCAAGTTTGGCCCGTAACTCGCGACAAATCAAATTGTATTTTGATGTTATTTTCGGTTTACTGAATGCATTAAATTTTGTCAAATCAATGAGATCATTTTTGGTAAAATAATTTTTTTCATCAGCATTGAGTGCACAGAGTTAAGATGGCATCTCTGAAAAGGGCACCATCATTGTCGTTATGTTGACAGAGCTAATGAAGTAGTTGATCGAGTCATTGAGAATGTCTTCAACTCATCAATTTCGGTTCGAAGCTGAAATACGTTTCGTTTACAAAGCGCTTGTTCACTAAAATGTCATTTTGCCTTAATTTGATACTTACGCAAATAATGGAGTGAAATTGTATTACATCGATTACTGAATTTTACAATCATATCTAGATGGGGAGTTAATGGATGTTTCAATGAGCTTTAATGCTTTTTCTAAAAAAAAGTCAGTGACACGGAAAACTGACCAAGACTCGCGACTAAGATTAATGCGCTTTCTATGAATCAAATATGGTCACATACATTTGTGTCTTGTTCTGTGAAAATTGGGCAAAATGCCTGTGCGTAAAGTGTCGTCTCAGATTAGCCTGTGCAGTCTGTGTGTTGTATTTTAGTATTCGTCGTTTAAAGAAAGTCCCTTTTAACCGTAAATCTAGATTAAGCGGAAAGTGTCGTACCTGATTAGCCTGTGCGGACTGCACATTGACCAGTCTAGTGTTAAACAGCTTGTGCGACGACATTAGCCAGTCTAGTGTTAAACAGCTTGTGCGACGGCATTGGCCAGTTTATCATGGAAATCTGTACATATTGGCTGCTTTCAGGGAAACGGGGGCTTAATGCATGTCAAATAAGATGAGCCTGTGTACACTGATGCGCTGATGTAATGCGCACAAGCTAATCAAGGACGGCACTGTCTGATTTAATGGTGTTTTACGTTTAAAGAGAGTCTCTGGTATTAGAATAACAATTATTGGATATGCGTTAAGCCCTGTTTTCCCAAAATGGATCTTAAATTATCTGTTTTATTATTGATTTGAAAAATGGATAAAAGTGATAATAACTTCAAAGTAACCTCGCTGACAAGGCAAATAAACAAAATCACTTTTAAATCAAATAAACCAATGATTTATTTTTTTTTACTTTGTGGCATTTTTAGTAAACATCTAAAAGGGACCTTCTCATAGTTTGTCATTAATTGCTTACTTTTGATAAATGTTAAAGTTATCTCAATAACATAAATATGAGAACAAGCAGTACACACACATCTCGACGTGTGCCTTAATTTAAAATTGCTTTTAACCGCTTCTACTCAGCATTAAACAAACCATGTAATTGAGAAGGTATTTCGTAAAGCCAACCCTTTGTCATTGATTTTGCCGTTGCATTTGTTTATCCAGTAAACATACAATTACGTTAATTATTTCGTAAAGCAATTTTTGTGCTGCAAGTATTGAATAAGAGACAATTACTCAGCCCAAGTGAATGTAAAATTAATATCTCTGGCGTTCTTCCCTCATGTGAAAGCTTTTAACACAGTTCATTCAGGACAGGTCTTCTATTAATCAATTTGTCTTGTCATGAATTATCGATAACGTCCATGTAAATGATAACCGTCCAAATATTTCATCTGAGACCTTTCAAAATAAAACAAAACACTAATTACTGTATAGCATTATTACTTTTGTTTACGAAGCTTTAAATGTTCGATCGTCTATAATCATCCAATAGTTTGAACTAGATATTGTCCTCAGTGCGACGTCAATCGTCTGAGGTTTTACGAACCATTCAGCACGTAGATTTCTTGATTGCGTTGTTTGTTTCCCAAAAGTAAATAGGTGTCTAAAACGTTTTGCAACTGAATCAATAAGATATTAATTAACGCTCTTATGAAATAACAAAACATTCAAGTAATCAATAACAATCGTTTTCCCCGCTATCCTTAAATACGCGGGTGGCGATCATTTCAAAACATTACAAACGCGATACATTAACATACTCACGTGACTCCCAGAAACTGTATTTAACATTTGAGAGTTGTATTGGAGTAATGTTTTCAGAATACTTATGCTTGTGGTCTATTATATGAATCGAGGATAAACATGTCGGCTGTTTTTTTTTTTAAAGTTAATGTCAAATAAACTGACACATGAGAAGTAATGAGTAATTAGATTGATAGTAATTAGTAATTATCAAAATCTTATTACAATAAACGTTTTCTTATGTGAGAAAGGACTTTATTACCAGAATGTTATAAAGTTGCTTATAACTATCGCACGCAAAACTTAATTAAAGCACGCGGTCTATGTACTGAAAATATATCATAAAAATTCAGAATGATGAGAAAAATAGGCATTGCGGCGTTTTTGTATTTTACATTTCCGTGCTGTGTTACCGGGGCTAGTTTAAATGACACAAAGACTTTGTTACGGGACTTGCTTAACAATTACAACAAAAACGTGCGACCTGTACACAATCAGAGTGAAATTGTTAATGTCAATGTTCAGCTATACGCCAAGTCAATTCAGGAGTTCAATGAAGTCAGCGAAGTATTCTCCGTTGCGGCTGCTTTTTCGATAAGCTGGAAGGATGAAAGTATGACATGGAACCCAGCGAATTACGGAGGCGCGTTTCAAATTATGACTTCATATGATGACGTGTGGGTGCCAGAACTTATCCTGACGTCGCCGTCAGACGACGTCGAGAGCCTTGGGGCGGCATGGAATCGCATAAGGTATTATGCCGATGGAACCGCTAGTTGGATCCCGGTAGCATTAGTAAAGTCCACGTGCACTGTCGACGTCGAAATCTACCCCTTTGATACACAGACGTGCACGCTCTCATATAATGCTATGGGGTACGAGCTTGGTGAAGTATTCATACTACCAGCGACGGAAGCAGTTGACATTACGTTATTTTCAGAGCACCCTATGTGGGACCTGGTCGACACCGCAGCAAAGTCCGAATCGTTTGGGTATAGTTGGCAAGTGAGTTTTACTTTCAAACTCAAGAGAAGACCGGCATATGTCTTCGTGAATGTGGTATTACCTATTTTGTTCCTGAGCGTCCTGAATCTGTTGGTGTTCCTTTTGGTGCCGGAGTCCGGCGAGCGGGTTTCATACTGTATTACCGTTCTCCTTTCTATCGCGGTCTTCATGACCATTGTCAGCGCTATGTTACCCAGGACCTCGAAACCCGTTCCGATCGTTTCCTACAAACTTATCATAGATATGGTTATAAGTGCGGCGATTACCGTTGTGGTCATTCTTAACCTTCGTATATACAGCAAGGATCCAGAAATTCCCGTTCCGAAATGGCTGATTGGTATTTACCGGTTATGGACATGCGCCGTTTGTCGTAAACGAAAAATAGAACCCTTATGGATGAGAAAGTTATTTAGGAAAACATCAAAAGCGACCAGAATACAGACGGTGAAAACTATCTCTGAAGCTGAAAATGGGAATGATATTAAGAGACAAATGTCAGAATTAATTAATGAAGAACAGATCACGTGGAAGAAAATAAGCTACATGGTCGACGGGGGTGCTCTCTGGTTGTTTGGTCTTGCAACATTTTGCAGTTTCGCTGTTTTCCTTGCTATTGTTACAAGTCGCGGCTAGTAAACAACAGCACATTGCCCACCTGTGTTTACGTGGTTATATAATAAGTATTTAAGAAGCAGCAAATGCTTGTAATTTGTCCCCACGGGGTTTCATGGCATCGGTAATTAATCAGGCAACATTGTTAATGACTATATTACTTTGAAAAGAGAGTTTATTTTTAAATTGCACTAATTTTGCCAGTTCGAGTACAATATTTTCGGAGATCTTTATAGATTAAGCAAGTAAGAAATAAATTATAATCGGACAGCGTTTGCATTACATAGTCTACATATGCGTTGATATCTCATTATGTTATGTACCAGTCTCTATATCCAATTTATGGGCGCTAAATCTAACTCTTGATAAATTCTGTATGTGATTTTTTCGTATTTATCTAAATATTTTTCATTCGCGAATTTAGTCTTAAACATTCTTTAGTATTCGATTGTCGGTAGGTTATAAATTGTATCGTGCCACATTTGAATAAGTTGGTGTTTTAATCTTTGTTAAATTCTAATTAAAATGATTGAATAACATGTCGTGTCGTAGTTGTTCTTATTGTTTTTGTTTTGAAGTTTGAGAGTTGTATTGGAGAAATGTTTTCAAAATACGTATGCTTGTGATCTATTATATGAATCGAGGATAAACACGTCGGCTGGTTTTTAAAAGTTTATGTCAAAAAAACTGACACATGAGGAGTAATGAGTAATTAGATTGATAGTAATTTGTAATTATCAACATTTATTACAATAAATGTTTTCTTATGTGAGCAAGGACTTACTTACCAGAATGTTATAACGTTGCTTAAAACTATCGCTAGCAAAACGTAATTAAAGCACGCAGGGACTGTAGCGCAATTGATTGAATTGAAAGGTTATTTACCATTTTGGTTCGCTTTTATCTGAACAGACCCACTTTCTTGGTTTACGACATCGTAGTTGACACTTACCGCGAAATATACGTCATTGTTAAGTGAATTATGGGGTTTTTTTTGGTTAAAGATACCGGCGGTAAAATTCCACTGCTCTCGGTTTGGTAACTTTGCGGTATATCGAGTTCATGCAATCAACTTACTCGACGTTTACTAAACGTGAATAACCGCAAACTTGCCAAGGTTTAAAAGTTACTGAGCGACAACTTTAACCAGCGTTTTTACAATCGGGTTCAGTTCAAAATTGATGGATCGTTTTTAGTTGTTCACTTGCGAAGAACTAAGGTTAGCGTTAGGTGCTGCAAGTCGGTCTGCTCTTAACTACGCTAAGAACGATAACCATCTGCCTGTTTATACTTAACCACTGCTACACTGCAGACAGTGAGTGTGCGTATGTAATTAAAAGTGTTTTACAGTGTTCTGCAGGGAAATTAATGGATAGCATTTAACCATGAAATTAATAACAACATTGTGATGCCTGTTTTTTACATAAATATCACTCTGTTGAAAGAGAATTAATTTCACCATGCTCTTTGTTTATATTGCAGCAAATAAATTTCTTGAAAAGATGTTTTTCATTTAAAAAGCTGTTAGAATAACTTTGATAGATTAACAGTTTTTAGTTGAGTTTTGGTTTTATAGAGGAAGGACATACATGGGAATATTTTATAGAAACAATAGAAAATAGGTGTGAAATGCTTTATATGAAAAGTAAAGTATATTGTGAAATATTTAAATAACTACAGTGTAATAAAAGTATAATATAGTTAAAAGTGAAATTGTGTGTTTGTCTTATTTTCCTGAGGTGGATTAATTAAAATAGACCCAATAGAACATACAGCTTGTGCGACGACATTGTCCGGTTTATCATTGAAATCTGTACATATTGGCTGCTTTCAGGGAAAACGTGGGTTTATGAATGTAAAATAAGTGGTATCCCAGATAAGCATGTGCACACTGATTAGCCTGTGCAGTGCGCACAAGCTAATCAAGGACGACTGTTTCTGATTGTATTGTGTGTTTCGTTTAAAGAGAGTCTCTGCTACTGGGATGACAAAAAATGCAAGCCCTGTTTTCCCAAAATGACGCCTAAATTATCTTTTCTATTAATAATTTGAAAAAAAGTGATAATAACTTCAAAGTAACCTCGCTACAAAGGCAAATAAACGAAATCACTTTTAAATAAAAAAACAACAATAAATGAGTTCTAAATTTTAACCTTGTGCCATTTTTGGTAAACAGATGACCTTTTCACAGTTGGTCATTAAATTCTTAATAAAGATAAATGTAAACATTGGATCTTAAAAGATCCATTAAAATAAATAATAATAAAATTAAAGAAACAAAAACAAGTTACCCTTAACTGGGCTCGAACCACTGACCCCTGGAATGAAAGTCGTTCGTTAAGACCACTCGGCCATCCGTGCTCATAGAGATGTATTTTATACTTAAGATAAGCAATCCTCGTAGTATGAAAAAATATAACGACAAAAACAGAACTATCCAAATTATTAAATCGTTTAATTTTGTCAATTTACCAAAAAGTGAAAAGGTCCCTTTAATGTCTTCAGACTTGCAAATTGAATAAGTTAAATACACTTTCAGATCTTAAATCATAAATAACTTACAGGTTAAGTGGTTGCCTGTAAGCCTGGGACCAGTAGATTTAAGCCCAGGAAACTCAATTTCAAAAGTTGGTTACAGTTGGGCTAAAAAGCAGGGCAACTAGCTTTTTCAAAGCTTGAAACAACTCAATCCAATTAAACATAGAATACAAATTGGCGACTGTGGATCAATTAGACCCAGGAAATGATTCAATTCTGGCTTACAACAAGACATTATGCATTAAAAGATGTCATGCCCGCACAATTGTTGCTCAATAATTAAAAAAAAAGTATTAGATACACATAACACAACATGTACATGATTCTAGGCTTGTTATTCTTTAGCAATGCAACCAACATTCTCATGATGGTTGCCAGTGCATCAACCAATTGATATGACGCCTGGACGATGATCGCTCCGCCCACTTAATCACGTGGCTTAGCGGTTAGCAAACCTAGACAAGCTAACACCAAAATGGCTTCTCTGCCTATAGATTGCATATAGATCTACGCGATATTCCGGATGCTTTTTATTGACTTTTTCACACCATATAATACTTGTAAAAGGGCTTTGTGTCATTTAGTTATTATGCAAATGCAAAAATATACGTTTATAGAGAACATCAGCTATTTGTAACTTTTTTTTCAGTACATTAAACACGCTCTCAAACGCTTGCGCGCTTACCGAAATCGTACTTGTTACTACGTGTAACAGGTATTAGCAATAAATTAACACTTATACACCGATATTTACCCATGTTATTTACGAAAATATTAACGAAACATTTTCCCTCGTGTATTTGACAGGAAATATCGCATTATAACTGGGATTTCGGTGAAGTTTCACGCGCTTTCTTACGCCGAGTGGGTACCTAAATCCCACATGTTAAAGTGATATTAATAATATTAAACATTGCTTATTGGACATTTATCAATCAATATAATTAAAAGTGCAAAACAACACAATCGGTTTGGTCATTGTCTGATATAAATTAGCGTTGTATGACGGAACATTCAGTCAGGCTACTAAATAAAGCTACCAGTATCAGACGCACGCGCAGGGACCTACTTCCCCCAAGTTACTTCATTTATTGGTTATATCAATAATAATAACTCTTATACAATGACATTTATCGATACTTTTTTTTATTAAAATAGTAACATAAAATGGTTTTCAATTGTTTCTAACACACATAAAAACTCGATTTATAACGGGGATTTCGTTAAGTTACGCAAAGTGGGTACCAATATTCTCTATTATTTTACATGCACGCGTGATGTAATTCATACTTAATAATGCTTAGTTATTGCTGACATTTCCAGTTTTTGAAATAAATTAATGTTCTATAAGGAGGATCTCGGTAATTCTACACATTGAAGCTTCCACTCACTCTTGTCAAGACCGCATTTCCGCGTCGGAAATCTTTCTGGATACCGAATGTCAGAGTTACATAATCCCTATTTACACCGTTTTGCCATATTTCATTTCCGTTTGTTGTTTAAAAAAAAAAATACGATGATAGGGCGATCACCACAACTATTCCGGTCACCGTCAAAATTTTATACTTCTGACAAGAGCACCGTATCCTTCTGACGAAAAGAAACATGGCGGACAAAGCAATATCAGGTAAGTGGGTGACACAATGTTTTACTATAAGACACTGCAAAATGATTGCCACTTGCGAAGCACTCCAACGAATTTCTGAACCAATATGTTGTCTATTTAATAGTTTACCAGTCGTGAAATATTTAGCATGACTTTTAAATAGTGTTTACAAAAAGTCGTGTCGCGATCGACACCATTCGTACTTGTGAGAAAAATGTAATAATCCGATGATTGTCGATGTGTCAGACTTGATGTGACAGACTTAAATCATTGTATATATAAATCAAAGTACTGACAGTACTGGTGTGACGATGCTTTTGAAGAGGATTGATATAAAAGTATCTATTTAAGTTTATCTACATCACCACAATTGTGTATGTGGGTACGAACATTTTGGGTAGGAAAAAATGGGTACAATAATTATGCAAAAAAAAAAATTGAGTACTTAAAAAGATTTGGTTACGAAAAAAAATTGGGTAGGAAAAAATGGGTACGAAAAAAAATTTGGTTACGAGCAAACATTTGGGTACGAAAAAAAATGAGTATGAAAAATGTAGGGTACGAAAAAAAAATGGGGGTACGGGGAAGTAGTACCCGTGGGGAACTTGATCCTTTCAGCGAAACTGGGAGGCGGGTTACATTCTCGATCAAATATAACTTGTAATTTCTGTACCACTTATCTTAAAAAACTGTCTGTTACAGTTTTACGTTTGTGGGTTATAACATTACGTTTCAGCATATAAATTCAAAACTTGACATGCTCTTTAATTACACCATGCTCTTTAATTTCACATGTTTATCATACCAAACTTTATATTTCGTTGTTTCCTTTCCTAAGTTAATGATGCTATGTGTACGGACGTGATTTCACAATCCCATGTGCATGAACATATACGTTCACTTTTAAACGGAATTGAAGACCCCTTGGAATTATGTTTTCTGCTCTGCAATTTTCGAGAAATTGTGCATGAAGTGCACTTTTCATCTGTTTCTCCGCTATCCGCTGTAGATTTTGTATATGTTGATCTTAAGATGCCATATTGTTGGTAATTATGAAAATATAGTATGATAAATCCAACAAAAACACATATTTTTCTTTCCTTTTTTTATCAACGTTTCGGCTTACGACTTCATCAGAATAATACAATTTAAATAATAACAGAAAGCGGATGTTACGTCATTGACTTAACGTACATTAAAAATGTACGTCAATAAAGTGAACGTTAATTAAATTAAGCTTAACTTTCGGATTTAAGAATACACAATTTCCTATAAAATTATATATAATAGGTTATATTAATATATGGTTTTTCAAAAGATTAGTATGTTATTTGTTATGGAATGTTTAGGGTCTCCTTTGTCCTTCCCTCTTGGTTCAGCTGGCCAACTTTTTTATGAGCCTCGTTTTAGGAAATCTGCGCTTTAAATGTCGTCCTAGATAACCCCAGATTAATCAGGGACGAAACTTACCGCTTTTACGGAACATTTAGTATAAAGGAGGTCTCTTCTAAACGAAAATCCAATATAGGTGGAAAGTGTTGTCCTTTTAAGAATGTGCGGACTGCACATGCTAATCCGGGATTACACTTAACGCACATGAATTAAGCCCAGTTTTCCAAGAACGATGCTTATATTACTACTCACTGCCAGCATGTTTATTAGTTACATTCCTTACATTTATATCAAAGGTCATTTCATTACAGTTTTGCACGCGGGGAGGGACTTCTATGACCCCTACGAGGGCCTCGCGGAGAGGGGCCTGTACGACCTAGACGAAGACATTTTGGGGTTGAGTTACCCTGGCGACTGTAAATGCAAGATCCTGCGTAAATACGCAGAGAATATGGGCTGAAAGTCACGGATGGCGGTAGTCACTACGTCGTCAAGGTAAGCACCATAACTTCAGATCGAAAAATGGTTCTAATATTTAAATTCCTTATACATGATTTCTGATAGGACATGATAAAATTCACGACATTTGTGGGTAAATGTATCCCCAGTGTTAAAGGGGCCTTTTCACAGATTTTGGCATTTTTTTAACTTATTCATTAAATGCTTTATATCGATAAATGTAAACATTGGATCGTAAAAGCTCCAGTAAAAAATCAAGAATAAAATTAAAAAAAGGAAAAGAACATTGCCCGGACCAGGTTTCGAACCAGTGACCCCTGGAGTCCTGCCAGAGTCCTGAAGTAAAAACGCTTTAGCCTACTGAGCTATTCCGCCGAGTACACATTCTAGACGTATGTTATACCTTATATAAGCAATCTTCGTAGTTTCACAAAATTTAACGACAAAAACAGAACTCTCCAAATTATTCAATCGTTTCGCGTTGCAACGCTTTATAATTTTTAGGTTTTAAAATCGTCAAAAGATGCATATAATGGCTCTATTAGACCATGGTAAATGTTCAGTATTACTATTTCCTCACAAATATCATAACTAAAACGAAAATTTGCGAATCTGAAACAACTTTTTTCAATTTTGTCAATTTACCAAAGCGTGAAAAGATCCCTTTAAGAAGTAGTGTGGTTATACTTAAGCCCGCAATATATACACATATAAATTAAGATCACGTGGAATCATGAACACCATGTTTTCTTTTAGGACCCAGAGACAAACATAATACAATGTAGTCATGTTCATTCCCCATTCGGTGAAAGCAAACGGAGCCTGCCGAAGCATCATTAACGTTCTGAACGATCGCTGTGAAGACAAGTACTACGACTCATATGCAGCTTACGACTCCTACAACGGGAAGGAATATTAAAACACGAAAGGAAACCTGTGACAATTGCTTGGCACATCACAGCAAATACAACTACGGTATAAGATAGTAAAACAATCTTACAACATTGCAAGACTGTTTGACATTTTATAGAAAACATTCGCCCACACAATGTCCTTAAATAGCATGGACTTGTATTTAAGTATTATGATAAGATTTCTTGTATAGTGATATATATTGTATAAAAAATAACATTTAGAAACGTGTAACATACTAGTACACTGTTGGATCTACGAGGCAAAATATGCGTTACACTGAGCTTTATGGCAATATGTCTTAAACACGTTTGTAATCAAAATTAAATATAATTACTCGAACTGTTTGTACACTTATTCTAAACGTGTTTAATATGATGTCAAACATAAAACATGTTGTCATATGAATGTATACTTTACATTATATATATATATATATATATATATATATATATATATATATATATATATATATATATATATATACCCAAGTATATGTAATTTATATAAAACTTCAAGCGATGCTTTGTACACCATTTTGTCCCATAGAACGTTGTTGCTTTCAGGTTTTAGATTTCGCCAGTCAAATAATAGAAAAACATCCTTTTTTCGACGTGTCAAGATATTCGTTCTCATCTACATTGCCGTTTAGAAAATGTAAATATTAAACTCAATGAAAAGTTTTTTTAAGTTATATTTTTTATAGGGAATCTTATAGGCAGTAATTATGCGCCATTAATATGCGGTCTATTGGTATGCTCCCGTGAGATGGATTGTAGTGTTACGCAAAAAAGAAAACACTATATTCAAAGTTTTAACAAGACCAATAGATATATTAAGAATGTGTTAAATATAGATATTCCATATACATATATAAAATATGAAAGAATTCACCCAACATAAATCAACAATTTATCAATAGAATTCACAAAGAATTTATTTTGCTTTTTCATATTTACAACAATATATCAATTACAACACACTACAAACTACGTGATGGTTGTGATTATTACTATGTCAATTTTCTCTTTGTTGGATAGCAATTTAACTTGCCCTTCTTGTGGCATATCCAAATTAGTTTGATAAGCGAGGACCCGTTCATGGGTTAATTACTCCAACAAACGTTACTTTTATATTCAAAAATATTGAAACAATGATATTTATCTCATCCATTAAGCGAAGGGTTTTCTATTCAAACGACACACTAAAATTGTACATGGACGTGTAGTGGCCGACTGTGTGCACATCGGTAGCACAACGTTTAAACGAGTCAATCATGTTGATGTTTGGTTTCAAATAAATGTATGATGAATTAAAAATAGTTGTTTACTATAGTATTTGCATGTTCATCGAAACAATGTTATCGATGTCATTTTACATCCCATATTATGGTTGAAGCCTGAGATTATTATTTCGGTTTAAGACCCCAATGTTGTGCATAGGCCGTTTAAAGGTTGTGATCAAAGTTTTAATTATTTCATCTGGATATGCAATTGGTCAAGTAAATAAAATAAAAGACAAGCGGATGTTAATAAGAATTTCTCACCTCATAATATTTATTGAGTTGAAATATGCATATATGAAATTATATATTTATTAGTTTCAATAAGAATGCCGAGGTTAATAAATCAAAGCGTTGTAGGCGCTGAAGGCCTGTGGCTAGATTTAGTGTGCTTGGGAAGAAGTATTGTCCGAATTTCTCCCTTTGTCCGAATTTATACGGATTGGCCCTATCGGTTGAGTGCAGAAGCTCAGAGACTGTAAGAAAAGACAATATTCGTGTATATACTACAGTGTTCATAGACGGTGGAGGACTACACGATACTGGTGGTGGGAACGATAACCGTTTGTTCAACACTACATATCCGGTAGAGGTTCGTCTACATAGGCGGTGACGATATACAACAACAACAACAACAACAGCATGGCCGCAAAAAACTGTTATTGTTGGCGTCAAATAAATCACGTTCAATAGCTCATAATAGCTTTTTATAACATAATTAACAGATAAGGAAAACGCTCATACTTCCTTTGCAATGTGTATACAAAAGAAAATCCACCTACCCTGATAAAGGACGGTGCACAGATTATGTACTTTGTCTCATGTAGAGCTTTTCGCGCCGCTCGATTTCCGCACTCGATCTGCGCAGTGAAATACCATATCCGGTTACTTCGTCTATTTTTCTTAGAATGATCGTGAATACATATATATTTTTTCTTTTTTTTTCTTGAATGTCTTGTTAACGCAAAATAACATATCAATATTTTAAAATATGTTTTCAAATACCAAACATATATATAGTGTCCTCAAAAAATGTCTCAGAAAAAAAATAATTCTTACTGTCTCCGTAAACACTCGTATCTTTTCGGCCTAGACCGTCAAGTGAGGAACCTATTCTCGCATGAATATGTAAACAATAAAAACTATGTCGTAGCCAAAGCTTAGCAATTTTGCTTGAATAATATTTTTTTTTACACTTTTTATGACACTGTCTTGTTCTGTATTTACAAGGCGGGTTATTGATATCTGCGAAGAACTGCTTTTATTGCGCATGAATGAAGTGGTAAATCGGACTTTTGGGAATTTGGTTTTTGGTAGCCAGCCAATTCGGATAGGCTCAGAAATTTGTATCATTACAATGGCATTGGGGCTACGCCCCAGGGCAAAATCGCACCGTTCCGCCAAGACCTATCCTATAAATGCATTCAAGTAACGTTTATAACTAAGATAGATAAGCGAAAACCGGATAGAGACTTTCGCGTTTATCTCTATTGCCATTTATGAGAAATATTAAATGTGTACTCAATACATGCTATGACCATTTCTCGTTTTATAAACGGTTGCCTCAAATCCGACCCTCGAATTCGGTTTAAATCCCCTCTTAGATCCGGGAGTTGTGTTGGTTAACGTCAGATATGAACACACAGTTGTTATGCTCAATATTTCCACTTTGCGATATTTTGTGTTCAACATCATGGTGTAATGTTACATTTGTTGCATTCCAATATGCGCTTTGAATTTCATCTGCGCTGTGACACGAGAAATTTTCGGCGAAGTCCATTTGAACTACAACCTCGTTCATCGGAAGCATAGCCTTTAGTTCAGCAGCGGATCTATACAGATGACGCACGCGTTCAACATGATGCAAAAAAAATCAAACTGCTTTTCTGTATAGCTTATGAATTATTGTATCTTTTGCGTAGTTTTTACAATACGCATACGATTTTTGCCATCTTTGCATACCGCTCTCTGCCATGATTCGAACTCTATATCTTCATCTGTAATTCCGGAAAGCATTGTTTTCATTTGATCTAAATGATTTAACCAACCGCTTTGCTGACAACTTCAGGGTTTGGGCTGATGTCAACGTTCACCGATCGCAAACATTTTAGTTTCAGAGCCATATTTTGGTGCGTTGTGCAGAGACAGGTGTTGCGTGAAATCAGACTGGTAAGTGTTATACTAGTATGCCGAGGGCGCAGTTTACAAAACTGAGCAAGTGAACACTTAATCCCTTCTGTTTCGGCACAAACAATTTCATGGAGATTTGACAGGTAATCAGTTAAGATTCGCGTTTGTTTCTTCTGCTCATCGTTACTTTGTGTAACATCCTGCTTGCCCGGCATACATCGGCTTACATCATCTCTTTCAAAGAAAGATTCAATACAACCTGTTCTTTCAGCTGATTTTTCTGTTTTAGATTTCGTGACCATTTTGTGAATTCGACACTTTTCTCGTTTTGATTTTGTACATTTAGGCCCTACTTTTACACCAGTTTTCTTTTAAAGTAAATTTATACATATATATTTCATGTATTTTTTCACAATTCTGCCGCTAAATACTTTCTTGGTCATTCTACGTTTTGATTGTTGATGATTTTTCTCTACAACTTCTTGTATCTCAGCGAATACAGCATTGCCCATGACAAGTTTTCTGATTATAGATTTTGGCATTAACCGTGGTGTCAGTCCTGCTTCACTTATGTCGCGATGGGATTTACTTTTGGGTGTTAGGTTTTCTTCTCGTTCATTTGTTTTACTCGAAATACTATTATCAGTATTGTTTTCTTGATTAATTCGCTGGCAGCGCTTTTTATATTCCAATGCTTCTGTTTGCATTTTTGTCCCCTACCGGTTTTACCGGAGGGGACTTTTGGTTTGCGCTCTGTGTGTCCGTGTGTCCGTGAGTCTGTCACACTTTTCTGGATCCTACGATAACTTTTAAGAGATCTCCATATTTTTTCATGAAACTTGAAACATGGACAGATGGCAATATGGAGATTATGCACGTCATTTTATTTTGTTCCTACGTCAAGAATTATGGTTGCTATGGCAACAAATAGACTAGAAATACTGCTGAAAATGGTGGATCCTGCACACTTTTCTGGATCCTGCGATAACTTGAAAAGTTGTTCATATTTTTTCATGAAAATTGAAACATGGATAGATGGCAATATGGACATTATGCACGTCATTTCATTGTCTTCCTACGCCAAAAATTATGGTTGCTATGGCAACAAATAAAAAATAATAAAAACAATCTGACAATGGTGGAGCCGGTAGGGGACATATATTGCTTGGCAATAGTCTTGTTTCATAGTTCTCTTTCAGTGTTTTCACTTCAGACCTGATAATGCAGTTCGTCTTTTATTTGCGGATCAATGTGCTGCGTTTTCTGTTATTACAGTCAAACTTAAAAACCAATTCCCCAGGCCAAAGAGTTCTACAATATATTTCTATATCGAGTTCTACTATCATCAAATGTCATCAAATATCAACAAAATATAATTCCATGATATAAATAGTAAATATTATATATGTATTTCATATCTATTTGCAACAAAATTTGCACAAATCTCCACTTACCCGTGTTTTCCAGAGCCTCTAATATTTTGTTTTCCTTTCTTTTACCAAAATGGCGGAAAAACGCCTTCTAACCATTTTGCTTGATACGTGACGTCATCGGCTATATGACATCATTTGGTTATCGCGCGAAAATATCAATTAAATCTGAATTAGCGAAAATCGGTAACGTATCTGTTCGTAACGTCTCTGTTTGCCCAAAACTATACTACATCAGATGCGTCATTTATATTTGTCAGATATATCGAAGTTGATCAGTTTTGGAAATTATATATTTAAAATTTACTGTAAAGAGACCCGATATACATATACCGGCAAGGGTACGTGATGTTCAGTGAGAAAGGATGGTAACGTATCTGTTCCGTTTTAAAGATAAATACATGTCGCCTTACCTAAATGAAGGCATAATTGCTTTTCAATGTATCTGATATCAGTATTAATGTCTAGATGATGAAATATAATGTTTTGTGATTTAAAAAGGGCAGTTTTAATAATCAAAAGGCTTATACTATTGTTATTCAAGTAGCTCTGAACTTTGGTAACGTATCTGTTCAATGGTTCAGGGACATTTTTTTCAACATGTATAATTTCAAAAATAAAATATTTTTTTTTATAGAATTTGATGTATACACTAAGTTATTTTAACTTTATTCATACTTTTAATGGAGTTTTTTCATCTTGTGATTTCTTAGGTGGTTGGGGACATTGAAAGAGCGTTTAAATAGCACCTTTGCATGCTGGACTTTATTGAAAAAAGCACACGAAACATCACTTATTGTATGTTTTAAGAACGTAATGACACTCTAGTAAAATACAAAGCAGCAAAAATGTTTTCCAGCAACATCACAGGAAAATATACACGTGGGACAGAATTTACTCCTAATTTATTACTTTAGTGGAGAATTGTAATGTGGATGTTTATATAAAATGAAATCCGCCGAATAAACATGAATTTGCCGTAGAGCAAATCGTTATGTAAAGTATCGCATGTTTTCGCGATGTTAAATGTCAATGTCACAATTTTATCTGAATTAAATTAATATGTTAATGGAATTTAAATTTATTTGAAGAATTAACACAAACATTATTGACTTTAAATTTATTGAAGATTTCAATAATGCCAAGGTTAACAGAAGTCTTGTGTCGGAAATCTTCCAGAAATGCCCCTGCTCTCAAAACCACTCTCAACAATGTAACTACATACAAACATAGGATGATTATTCGCGAAACTGTTCTTAGAGACAGGGTTGCTGTCAAAAATGTCCGCCTAGGAAATGGTACGATATTAATCGAGCAGTTTTATTGTTATATGTTGACTTCTTAATAACTTTATGTTGACCTTTCTGCAAAAAACAAAACTAACTTTACTCAAACCTGGTTAACTCGTGGGCTGGGTTAACTCACAGTTTTTCATAAGCGCCCTCTGGATTTTCGTTATAAACAAACCTGCTTGACATACTTGTCAAATCTGACAGAAACATCTCTTGCTGCCAGCATGAATAGATTTTTTAGTCATTAAATGTTGTAAAACTCAGACTCTAACAATATTTGAGTTTGTTTAGTTTAATTGAATGTCTTAACGAAAAAATCAAACAGTGCTTGAAAATAACCATGATTTTTATTGTCCCCTAACGGTGAAACTGGAGGGGAATTATGGTTTGCACTCCGTCTGTCAGTTAGTTAGAATTATTTATAAGACGCGCAAGGAATTTAGAGATCCTTTTTATATGGGCTAAATTCTTTGGAGCGTCTTATGGAGGAAAAGTCAATTATGTGGTGGACACCAGAAAGTTTAAATTTTCATCAGTTTGCGTAAAATTGCAAAATAACATTACCAACTCACAATATTTTAGTTCAGAAGTCCATTTTTATCTCAAATATCTTCGAATTGAAGTTAGAAAGGCACAAATTCTTCAGTTAAACTTCTGCTTAAATCGCAAAACAATCACTGACTTGTCGCCATGTCATAAAATTGATTTAAATATGAACTAATCAGAAGAAGGCATTATGGTGGCCTTGTATCTTGTATTTGATAGGATGTATTAAAATTTTTTTAACACCCTAAATTGATCATGGTACCTTGGAGTATTCTAGTGCATTAAACTGTTTAGAAATCTCACTAAACCAGGCTTAATGTATGTGCGTAACGTCTGCTTAAGCTTATCAGGGAAGACACTTTCCGCTTGTATGGTATTTTTTTAAAGGAGGTATAATTTTTTATTACAATCCAGTCTAGGCAGTAAATGTTGTCCCTGATTAGCCTGAGCGAGGCTCCATTATATTATTACTATGCTGGTAACATGATTTGAAGTGTAACAAATCCATAAATCATCAGCTTCAGATCCATGTCAGATTGCAAATGAGACTTTGTTATCTGGTTATCCCTTTATGAGACTTTGTTATCTGGTTATCCTTTTATGAGACTTTGTTATCTGGTTATCCCTTTATGAGACTTTATTATCTGGTTATCCCTTTATGAGACTTTGTTATCTGGTTAGCCCTTTATGAGACTTTGTTATCTGGTTATCCCTTTATGAGACTTTGTTATCTGGTTAGCCCTTTATGAGACTTTGTTATCTGGTTATCCCTTTATGAGACTTTGTTATCTGGTTATCCCTTTATGAGACTTTGTTATCTGGTTATCCCTTTATGAGACTTTGTTATCTGGTTATCCCTTTATGAGACTTTGTTATCTGGTTATCCCTTTATCAGTTTAGATACGTATTTTCACACATTTGTTGTCCCTTAGAAAGTTATATTTAGTTTAAGACCTTTCTCAGGCTTGGCGAAATTGCCGGTCCGCCGGTCCTGACTGGCAGATTTCCATTTGGTCCGGCAGGTTTAACAAGAGTGTCGGTCCTGGCGACCGACAAAATGTGAAATGAATGCAAACAAATCATATTTTTTTCAAAGTTAAAAATTCGAAGAGCAAATCCCTTACTACATCATGAAAATGAAATCCCTCATTGTTTTGATGTTAGCAATAAGTTTGTTACGTACAATTAGCAAATCCAAATGGTTACACAACACCTTCTTCAAACTCAGTCGCAAAATCGGCAACTGCATTCTAACAAAAAAGATCTTGATAGCTTTGACATATTTTTCGAGTAGATAAGGACATTAAAATATGAATTTCTTTATAAAGCATGGCTTTAAAACATTGTTTATAAAAATATAAACAATGTTCTAGTGATATCTTTATAACATGCACTCGTCTCCAAAAATGTCATCATTTTACATTGTACAAGTTAGTGTCCGTTAACTGCAATTTTAATCGAAAAGGAAAAGGAGATTGCTTAACTGTGTGACACTGAAGAAGATATGGAAATTTAAGAAGAATTGAAGAAGATTGTCCAGACTATCAAGACGAATTGATGAACACCGAAAAACTGTTATCTTATTAGGATAAAGCACTGGCAGTGGTTTGTCGAGCTAAAATAAAGGGTTTATGTTAATGTACATAGTTGTTTTTTTCGGTCCGGCTAAATTTTTTCCGGACCGGCACATTTTCTGAAATGCCTGTCCGGATGACCGGTATAGTTTTTCCAATTTCGCCAAGCCTGCTTTCTTAGTAGATTCAAGTTTTTAAGGCTTCATTTCCAAACCTAATAGATACTGATGAGCAGCAAACAGCACAAAACCTGAACACACTGCGAGCTACTTGCAGGCTGTTCTAGTTTTATGCTGTTTGCACATAGCCATTTTCACTTTGCTTCTAAGTGGGAAAGGGTTATCTGTTGTACATATAAAGTGTTTGATTGGCAAATTCTAGAATATTTACTTTTTGACTTTTTATAGAAAATCAAAAGGAAAAATGTAAATGCATGAATATTATTTTATAGATTGTGTTAATAAGAAGATAAAACAGGCAATGATAATTTTACAAAAGAAGTGCTAAATTTGCAGAGGTATATTTACACAATTTACTTTGTTTATTTGTGTTGTGTAGCCCTAAACTTAGTTCAAAGCAGTAAATCACAAACAACCTCAACTGCTTCTTTTAATGTATGTCCATTAGTTCAACTGATTGTTGTAAGATATTACTAACTCTGTTTTTATATTCTCTTTAAAAAAATCATTCAAACATCAATTTAAGTCGCGTTCTGAGAAAACTGGGCATAATGCATGTGCGTAAAGTGTTGTCCCAGATTAGCCTGTGCAGTCTGCACAGGCCAATCAGGGGCGACACTTTACGCTTTTATGAGATTTTTCTTTTAAATACAGTAAAACTGCGATAACTCAAGGTCGCACGGGACTGACCTCGATGCTCGAGTAATAGCAGGTTTCGAGTAATCCATGGTATTACTTATTTTATTGTTTTGGTTGGTGATGCTTAACTTCTGGCCGCAAACGCTTTATTTACATGTAAGACAGTGCTTGGGAAAGAAAAGGCTTTGTAGAATTCGCTGATTTTTCAGTATACTAAACTGACAAATTAGAATGCTCGTTCATTCATTTAATTTAATCAACATACAAACAGAAAACATATGTAATAGAAAATATTTAAAATAGCACACAAGGTATGTACATGCGCATGAAAAAACCCTGGAAATACAACATGATCACTACACAGATTCCAATGTATTATCTGCTACGCTCTCTTTAATACCATATATTTTATCATAATTACCGATTGCTGGTAATTATTTAATTATTATTAAAACTGTGTAGCTTTTTGTCTGCATCTCAAAGGATGACAATTTGCAGTGTTTCTCAAACTGCAACTAACTTCACACCTAATCAAGCGTTTTTTGTCTGCTTGATTGGGCTGTTTTCACAACTCGAATATTTTTAGCACCGACCAGACGAGAAGGTGTCTTCGAATACTTGCCAGTTAATTATGTGTGAAATGAATTTCAGGGACCAGCACACATCCTCGAGTTATCGAAAATCACATGTTTGAGTTATTGCGGGTATTTTTATATAGAAATTAAAGGAAACTGTTAGGGACTTCCTTTAATGCTCGAGTGATCGCCAGTTTTTAAGAAACCGCCAGCTCGAGTACTGTAAAGTCTCCTCTTAGCAAAAATCCATTTTAGGCGGAGAGTGTCGTCCCTGATACGCCTGTGCGGTCTGCACAGGCTAATCTGGGACGACACTTTACGCACATGCATTATGCCCAGTTTTCTCAGAACACGACTCATTTGTTCTTGTTTACAGATGCGTGTCAGGATATACTACAACAGTTGATGTCATGTTGGAAAAAAAATGAATTCAAGGAGAACACATGCATGGAAGAACATGGCAAATTTGCAGCATGCTTAGCAACACAAAAGGCAAGTCGGAAAGTGAAGTCTTTATCACCTATGTACTCAGGGCCCTCAATCTATCAAATCTGCGGCCGAATTTCGGCCGCAGTCCCCCACCTGAAAAGTATACTTTTTAACCCTTTTGGGGGTAAAAATTCCACTGATTCAATTTTTTTTTTTTTTTTTTTTTTTTATAGATGTGTCTCATGATTATTATATCTCAATTCTATTTCAATTTAATCATGTCAAACATATGTAATTATGAAAAAAGAAATGAATATAGTGCAAACATGTACAAATGTAATAATGAGAAAGTAAGTAAAAAAATCCCCCAAAAAGGGAAACGCCACGAAAATTCCCCCTCATGAGGGTAGCGACTCGCTTCCCCTAAAATGAATTGAGGGCTCTGGTACTAGAAAGTTTCTACTTCCATTTATAACCGCCTTTGCAAAAACTGATAACATTTGAAAACAATTTGGTTTAATGTACATGTATCAGTGTTCCCGTTTACGCCATAAACATACTTTTTATATTCCGTAATGAATGATCTTGCCATGGAAGCAAAAATTAATTTCCCAGAGTTAGAGTCAAAACTAACTGAAAAATGCCTATGTATACAGTAAACTTCCTGAGCCTAATTTTCCAATACATGTACTTTCTCAAAAATGCAATTATTTACGAAGCGCTGTTTTTTTCTTTGAGCAATTATTAATACCGGACTTCTCAGGCTGGAAGTTTTTAGTTATTTAAGTTTGAGTAATTTATTCGTTAAAAAGTAATATAAAAAAACTGTAAAAAAAAATTAAGTTCTTCATTCGATAAGTCAGTATAAATGTCCAAGATATTCATATGGTATAAGCATGCATTAAATGTCTGACAAATTAATAAAACTTTATAAACAGCATCTCAATAAATTAAGTTGGACATGTGCATATTTTCAGGTCGTTTTGCTACAATGACCTTTAAGGGAGTTTACTCCTTTCTATTACTTATCGGTCATTTTCTATTGAAATTTGTTTCTGAGCTAACTCTTTTAATCCATTTATGCCTAGCGTCTAGAAAAAAGGCCTAAGCAAACAGCGTAGACCCAGATGAGACGCCGCATGATGCAGCGTCTCATCAGGGTCTGCACTTTTCGCTTAAAGGCATTTCTGTAAGAAATATTCTAAATATAGAAATAAATATACTAGACATCTCTAATTTTGGAAATAAATTAATTCTATTTAGAAGTATGGGAGAATCCACTGGGCATAAATGGGTTAAACTTTATTTGCAGAATCCACAAAATGGTGGAATATTTCTGGTCATTGTGACTAAATGATTGTTCAGTCAATAATTGACCTAGTAACAAGAAGCACATTTTGATTGCTACGTGTATGATAAATCAATTAATTTGATTTGATAAGAACTGTAAAGCTAATTTAAATGAGATTTTGTTGGCAGCTTCCCTACCAAGATACTCCACTTTTTGTCAGGTCCGCTCTGTCAGGGTTCCCAGCCAACCTGGAAATCAGGGAAAACCTGGAAAAAGACCTTTTCCAATCAGGGAAAATGGGAAAAGTTTCTGAAATCAGGGAAAAATCAGGGAATTTTGTTTGGTCAGACTTTCCCGACTTGTGTCGAAAAGTCCATTCAATTAAAACAGCAAATTGATTCCTCTGCATGGCTATGGTGGCTTTGTAGTATACATGTAGCTTAGTTGTGCTTGCAACAGCTATTTATTGAGTGTGTCTAACATGAAATAGGTCGAAATTATGATCCTGGAATTTTTATTTTCCATCAGGGAGAAAATCAGGAAAACATCAGGGAATTTTGTTCATACAAAAAGCTGGGAACCCTGTCTCTAATTCAAGTTGTTTTCATCTGATCTTCACCTAACTTGGTCAGATGTTGTATCTAGATGATGTCTAGGTCAAGTTCAAATATGAGTCATGTCGGGTCAAAAACTAGGTCACGGGGTCACTTACAATTCCCAGATGAAGTTTTATTGGTTGTAATAATTAACAATATTCCTATTGCAGGAATCAGCTAATCATTTTTCACAGCTATGCTGGAAATTCTACTTCCTGTCTGCCAGTTTCTGCATGTTTTTTTTTTAAGTTTGCATTTCAGTCATATTTTATACTGAGTAATATGCTTTTGATGTAATTTGTATGTTAAATAAACAACAATCTTAATTGAAAGGTAATTTTATTTTAAAATGTTTTCATCTTTATGAATTGTTATTTTTTTATGATATATATATATATTTTAAAATGAAATTTGTACTGACTCATAATTTGGTTGGTATGTTTTTTCCTCTTCATGAAATAGTATCTTTGGTAAAAAATGTTAAATCTTCAAACAAATTGTGTGTGCCATCTTTCAATCAATTTTTGTTCAACATGAACACACATTAAAATTTCAAAAATCTTCATTTAAAAAAAGAATGCATTTTACAATAAATCTAGAATAATTCCTTAGTATGAAAACATGTAAGTTATAAACAAAACAATTAATTTTATATCGTTTTGACTAATTAATATATAATAATTCGTTTTTTTGTAAGATTCACCTGTATATGTCATAAATCAAACACTGTATTAATAGGGAATAAAGCAAGAAGTTGATAAATTAGATAATTTCTGATAGGGTTATGTCCTTTAAAGTGTGTTTAACATGATATGTTAGTGATATGTTAGAGAGCTCTTTCGTTTGAATGAATTCTTTGTACCGTCATTTGCCTGATGCCGGATGTGATTAATCATCTTTATATGTGGAGCTTATTATTAAAAATTAATTGGCTTCAATTGCTATGAACATAATGTATACAATTGCCTTAACAGATAGAGTCATTTGCAATGATGCAATTACACATCTTAATATCTTATTAGGCTTTGGTGTGTCTTTACTTTATGTAGTTAAGCTTTGAATAGCTGATAGATGAATATTTGTCCAAAGACGAAAAAAATAACAGAAACATACACAAAAACACACACAAGTCATGGGATTAATCTTTTGAAAAACTATTATGTTAATCTGAAAATTTCTATTAAAAAAAGTTGCTTGTTCCTTAAAGTCATATTGAATCATTTACCAAGGAGGTTGCCTTGAAGTCAGACAACATAGATTACTATAAAGAGAATGATTACTATAAAGAGAATGATGATGATTCTTTTTTGGCGGACTTATTTCAGCTATTCTGATATCCACTCTTTAATTGTGCAGTGGTTCTGTGCTTTCTTTAGTGAAATTATGTTTTGCGCATTCACGCACTTGATAAATCCAGTGGGAGCCCTTGTGTCTGATATGAAGGCTTAAATTGAGTTTTACTGAGACTCAAGTTTTTGTTATGCTCACTCAGGGGAGTTATCTGATTCTCCAATAGAGCTTTTGTATCAATATGTCAGGCTCAAATTGAGGCTCGTATGAAAGTGGCTGAGCAAACAGAACTTGGAGCCGTGGAAGGTGAAGAAAGGCTCAACCCCACCATAGCCAACAAGCTGCTGAGAATGTACCCACAACCTCCCTATGAAATCACCATTACACATTGTAAGTAGAGGGGTAGGGGAGCTCTTCTTGGTGAATATTACTAAATTATTAAACACGTGTGTTGAATCTTTTGTATTTTTGTGTGCCTATATGTGTTAAAGTACAGAGATTCAAATGACTTTGTTAGGAATTATGTCTTACCTGATAAAATTATGTTTCTAAGTAGCAAAATAGCATTTATGTATGTTTAACCCATTTATGTCTAGGGTCTAGAAAAAAGGCTTTTGCAAACAGCGTAGACCCAGATGAGACGCCGCATCATGCGGCGTCTCATCTGGGTCTGCGCTGTTTGCTTAAATGGGTTAAATTCAAGGTTTGTTCAAGCTGCCTCTACTCAAACGCTTTACTTTGCAAATTTATACCAGATTTTGTTTCAGTATAATGTTCTGTAATTTATCAATTTTTCAATTGTTGAAAATCCTGGATATTATATGCAGATTGGGGTATGGCTCAGGGCCTGGATGATGGCAGCAAACAGGTGGTTTCCAATCAATATATTTAGTTTGGATTGTGCAGTCTTGATACAACTTTTGATAATGCAAGCTTGCATCACGAACATCTAGCTTGAGGCTTTATTTGGAACTAGTTTGGTTAAAGTGACAGTCCATAGCTATATATATGGGAAGAATGATAAGAAAACATGTTTTTATTGAGGATATCACCGAAAATCCGGTTGAAATTGGTTGAAAACAATGTATAGCGATTTTTATTTTAGGGTTGAGTACGGTAAAGTACGAAAACGACCTAATTAATAATAATATTCATGATTCGACACATGAATTCAAACTTAAACAAACAAAATTGCGGATACGAGCGAATTTAGCGGAGAGAAGGTAAGAACATGCAAATACATTTGTTACTGACGGAAACTGAGATGCAATGCTAGGATTTTGCTAAATCTATGTATTTATCTTCCATATGCAAATAATGTTTAGCAAAAGCTAAATAAAGATATAATTTGCAAAGCTTGCGACGCTGCTATGATTTTCGCCGTTTGCAAGTATTTATGATCATTTATATATTATTTTATCGATTAAAAAGCGATTTTGACCAGGTTTTCGATGTCAACCTCGATACAAAATTAATTTCAATGAATTTATGTAAAGTTTATTTCTCACTATATGATTTATATACAAAACAACGATGGACTGTCACTGTAAGGTTACTGTTAATAAAAATAGAACAAATATTTCCTCTTAACAACTTGAGAAGGCAATGTACTGAAATTAGTGTGACTAGGTGGCTTACTCAAAGACCTATCTTGTGGATGAATTTGAGGCAGTTCAGGTGAAGGCCATGGTCAATGTTTCTAAAGACAGAAACAAGTTTGCATGGAGACCTATCATGGGATAAGGACAATGTAACTAAAATTAGAACAACGGTAGCTGCTCAAGAACTTGAGTTGATATGGGGGTAATGTGCATATGTATTATATAAAGGTAGCTTACATGCAGACCAAGCATGGGAGTATAGTTTGTGCCTTCCTGTCATTTTCAGGTTCAAGGTCACTGATAATACACAAAAAACGTTTTTTGCTCAGTATTTAGAGTGCGATCGGAAATATTGTAATACTATATGTACATTGCTTATCTGTTCATCTTGCATGATTTATGTACATTGCTTATGTGTTCATCTTGCATGATTTTCAATTTTTGGCCAGTTGTGCAAAGCTCAAGGAAAATATTTTTAAAAATAGAAAAAAATGTTTCTGCTAGATGACTTTAGATTTTATTGCCGTTTAGCTCGGAAATTTTGTGCAGTGGTAGCCTTCTTTCAGATCTAGCTAAGGATTGCATTTTGGGCCTGATGGATTAACAACTTTGAAATCCTGATTCTGTCGCTATGCAATATTTTTTGTTTATTTCTTACTTCATGACCTTAACAAATTGTCTTCTTTTCTAAATGAAAATGGAACATGCAGATTTCATTTGACTATGACTGTTGCGAAAAAGGAAATTGCTACTGGCATTTGAATATGATTTTGTTTAATAACCTCTGATCATACATTTTATGCTAATTTTTAAACAGTTTTATGTATTATCAGCATATGCTCGTATACCAATTTTTATGAATGATTTGAGCCATATAGGATAACACTGTGAGCCATATAGGATAACACTGGCCCTCTTTTGAATGATGTGAGCCATATAGAATAACACTGGCCCTCTTTTGATTGATGTGAGCCATATAGGATAACACTGACTCTCTTTTGAATGATGTGAGCCATATAGAATAACACTGGCCCTGATGTGAGCCATATAGGATAACACTGGCCCTCTTTTGAATGATGTGAGCCATATAGGATAACACTGGCTCTCTTTTGAATGATGTGAGCCATATAGGATAACACTGGCCCTCTTTTGAATGATGTGAGCCATATAGGATAACACTGGCCCTCTTTTGAATGATGTGAGCCATATAGGATAACACTGGCTCTCTTTTGAATGATGTGAGCCATATAGGATAACACTGGCTCTCTTTTGAATGATGTGAGCCATATAGGATAACACTGGCCCTCTTTTGAATGATGTGAGCCATATAGGATAACACTGGCCCTCTTTTGAATGATGTGAGCCATATAGGATAACACTGGCTCTCTTTTGAATGATGTGAGCCATATAGGATAACACTGGCTCTCTTTATGAATGATGTGAGCCATATAGGATAACACTGGCTCTCTTTTGAATGATGTGAGCCATATAGGATAACACTGGCTCTCTTTTGAATGATGTGAGCCATATAGGATAACACTGGCTCTCTTTTGGTTTCAAACAATTGCTGTAGCTTGAATTATATTTCAGCACATGGCGCAGAAATGAAAGAACCTATTGTATTCCGAAAGAAGGAAGCAACTGATGAAGTGAACACTATGTACAAGAACATCTGAATGGACATCTAAAATTAAAGAAGGTTTTCATGCAACATTTAATTTACTTGTTTTAGAAAATAAATTTCAATAAAAATTAAAATAGAATATGCTTGATGTGTTCTCATTACATAATGGAGTGAATGGTGTCCAATAAGTGGACATTTATCACAAAGCAATATATTGCACTGGGATTGACATGCCTTATTATATTAACTTATACTTTCGCTGGGAATGTCTTATAATCATGCCTAAGGGCGACCTGTACATGTCTATATACTTATTATACCCCCGACATATAGAGCTTGTTGGTGTATTTTCGATCTTGACCAGCACTTATCTTGCGCAAACGATTAAAAGTCGTGATCTAACACCTGTCTTCTTATTGAAACACCTTTGAAGAACGGGGAGGTTTTGGAGAGTCAACTTTCTACGTGACCATAATATTGGTGTTTGGTGTCGTTTGTACGAAATGTGCGTCGTGGAATTTGTGTGTGTTTCGTGTGGGCAAACAAGAATAAGATATTAATTCACCGGATGTCTCCTATGCAATATTACTTTTTATTTGATGGCAACCACTGCTACTAGTTTGGTTTGAACTACCTATAGATGACAACACTGTATTATCAAGATCTTCTAATGATGCACTTAAAGGTGACACGATTAAACAGATAGTAAAACCTGTATGATTAGTGTGAGGTATACTATTTAGGTGCATCTATGATCAAGAAAGTTGCAATATAATACATTTTAATTCAATACAAAATACATTATATCAAATTATAATCTATTCATTCAGACAAAACAATGTGTTTAGACTCCAATTAAGCCAAGCGAGTCGCAAATCCTATATATTAATGCAGCAACTATGATTTATCTTGAAAAAAATCACACTGCAGATTAAAGGGGCCTTTTCACAGATTTTGGCATGTGTTGAAGTTTGTCTTTAAATGCTTTATATTGATAATTAGTAACATTGGATATAAAAAGCTCCAGTTAACAAATCAAGAATACAGTTATAAAAAATAAAAATGTATCCCTCAACAGGACTCAAACCACTGACCCCTGGAGTAAAATTCCTCTCACCTAGACCACTCGGCCATCCGTGCTCATACAATGAAGAATGTATTTTATACTTTATATAAGCAATTCTCATAGTTTTACAAAATATAACGACAACAACAGAACTCTCCAAATTATTCAATGTTTCGTGTTGCAACGCTTTATAATTTTCAGGTTTTTAAATCGTCAAAAGATGCTTAAAATGGCTATTTTAGAGCATGGTAAATGTTCAGTATTACTGTTTCCTTACAAATATCATATTTGAAACGAAAAATTGCGAATCCGAACCAACATTTTTTAGCTCACCTGATTGCTGAGGTGAGCTTTTGTGACTGGTCTTTGTCCGTCGTCTGTCCGTTCGTCCACATTTGTTCATAAACACTCTAGAAGCCACATGTATTGTCCGATCTTAATGAAACTTGGTCAGAAGCTTGGTAGCAGGCTCTTTCGGCCCCAAGCTTTTTCGGCCCAGTCCGAAATTTCAGGCTGATTCGGCCCCAAGTTTATTCGGCCCCAAATCGACCAGGTTTATTCGGCCCTGTATTTCATCACACCTTTTCTTTAAAACTTAATTGATTACAGCGGGTGTTAAATTAGCTAGCCGTCCGTTTGGTGACAATATATTTTGATTATAATTGAATAAAGGTGTTTAAAATGATATATTGTGTTGTCGGTTTTCTTTGTATTGCTTTTGGTTATGGATGATTAAATGAAATTAATTGAAAACCATTATCGTTTGAACAACTGTTACCAATGTATGTAATTCATTATTGTTTAATTGTTAAATTGTGCAGGCTTTTAATTGAATCTATTGTCGGTTTGTTTGTTCAATATTGCGTTTGATTAAAGGTGTAAATGATTATTATTTGTTTGCTATCTTCAATTATTGTATATTGTCGGTTATATAGCGAAATATTGTAAAAATGGTTTTTAAGTGCGAACTGCGATATGGAATGCAAACGGGGATTAATCTTATTGCCGTATTAATTTGTTAATCCAGTGACACATGACACATGTATTTTACAACCCGATAAAGGTCATAAAACCGGGCATTGATGCGGGTGCTAGTCAATGGCTTCACTCGATAATGAAAGACGGGGTAGTAGTAATTAAGTGTATGCTGTCAATAAGAACTTTTTTTCTATGATTGCTTATGCAATTAAATTGATAAATGTTTTTTGTCAACTTTTAAGTTTTATCAATATGCAAAAAAATAATTGAAATGAAATTAAAATTATAAATGAAATTATCATTAAAAAATAAAAATTGTTTTAATTTCTTTCTTGACGCAAAATATGTGGAATATTAATTGAAATTATTAACAAAATAAATAAATAAACAATTCAAATCGAATGAATATATATGCCTTTTAGTAAAAACGAAATCTACACATCTATATACATCAACAAAATCTATTATAGCCGACCTACTATGCATACATTTATTCTTTAGGTAACAAATACTAACAATAAAGTTCTAACTTGTCTCGCGAACGATTCTAAAAATGTTTTTTAAATGAGGACTGAGACATAGAATGTAAACGTGAATTAATGTAATTACCTTATTACAACTTCAATATTGTTTTCTGTTTGTGGTATAAGCTGGACATACAAGTAAGAAGTGGTATTCACGTTCGATTACTTTCATACGAAACGATTGAAATGAGTCAATATCTCATTTTCGAGCCATGTTTTTAATATCACATCAAAATTTAAGTATCCATCGTGTATTTTTAACATAAAAAAAATTAAAACAACTAAACCATAATAAACACCATAATAACGGACAGCGATTACCGTCTGCAATTTCCTTCTTTGTTCATATCGTATGCAGTTTTCAACGTTATCTATATTGTATGCAAATTCCGTAAGCGTTTTAGTGAGACCCGTCGAAGTATGTGCTACAAGGTGTTACCGGGGTATATACCACGAACAATAATTAAAATGGCCAAACACTAATCAAATAAAGTTAATTGGTATGATGATTAATCAGTTGTTGTTTAATGTTTGTCACAGCACGGATAATGGTGTAAAATGTGTTGTATACCGCACAAGATTCAATTAAAATTAATTTAGCTTGTAATTAATTAATTAGTTACACATTTATAATCAGTTTTAAATTAAATTAAAGAAAATAAAAATAAAAAGTGTATGATGTTTGTTGCATGCGGTTATTTCAGAAGTTTCATAGTTATGTATATAAATCGACTAAATAAAGAATAGGTTATGATTATCCACATATCTGTGCTACGGACTACATGCGTATAAGTAAATACATACGTATTTTTTTGTGATGGATTATCCTGTATATTGTGTTCAATGCGTTTAAGTCCAAGGCGGCAAGCTATTGAATGCGATAAAGTTGCCATAAATGGCAACACAGAATATGCGAAACAAGTAAGTACCGTGCATTACATTCTATACTTAATATTTCATAGATTGTAACTAAAGAAATAGCGTTTTTAACAAAATACTTAAAAAAATATTTTAATTATTCATGCTTTACAATGTATTATTTCATAAATTCACGAAGAACCTTAGCGCACGTTCTTATTTTAATAATGTTGGACAATGTTATTAAAGTATTAACTAAAATGCATATTTTATTATTGTAATATTAATAATTATTTCGTACAACTTAAGGTTTAAAGGAGCTGTCAACCAGATTGACGAAGAAAAGAAAAGTTCTAAAATACCGTATTTTTTACAATTATTAGTTTATATTGATTAAAATATCACGACTGGTATTTTACATTACTTGAAAAAAGTTGTATATAAGTACTATGTACGCGCTTAGTGTGCTATCTATATCTCTATCTCTCGGTTAATGTGCTGGGCCCGTCTGGGACATTGTCGCACAATTGTGAACTATGTACACGTGTGAAGGGAAGAACAATGGTTAAAAGCCGGATAAAAACATTTTGCTCCAGAGTTATATGCACAGCTCCCCCATCCTAGTCTTGAAGACATCTATGGATGGGGAAATGACCACCTGTTCTGGGAGACCATTCCAGAGGCGTATTCCAGTCGGGAAGAAGGAAAACTGGTAGGCATTGACGGTCGTAAATGGCACTATGAAGCGGCTTGCATGGCCTCTGGTGTGCACTCCTGCTGGTATGAGTACACTCCTGGAATCGATGTCCACCAGGTTGTTTACGATCCTGTACACCATGACCACTTTTGCCGTTTGGCGTCTGTATTCAAGCGTTGGCCAACCGAGCTTGTTCATCATTGCAGTGACACTGCTGGTGTATCGGTAGTCGCCTGTGCAGAAGCGGGCATTTCTTCGTTGGACAGACTCCAATTTGTTGATGTTGGATCGGGTTTTGGGATCCCAAACAGATGCCGCATACTCAAGCTGGGGTCTTACAAGAGATGTGTATGCCTTTGCCTTGATGTCTGTAAGGCAGGTTGCCAGATTTCTACGAAGGAAGGCTGATGTTGAGTTTGCCTTTTCAGCGGTGATGTCTATATGGCTGTTCCACGTAAGTTTACTGTCTATGGTCACACCAAGGTATTTGGCTTTATCTGTCTGTTTAAGTGTTTGGCCATGGATGTTGTATGAGCCAGGTGTGATGTTCCGCTTGTTGGTAATACGGATCATTTCGTACTTGTCCGGATTAAAGTCCATTAACCACTCCCGCTCCCATACTTGTAACTGGTCGAGGTCATCTTGAAGTGCCTTGGTGTCATCTGCCGATCTTATGGTCCTGTATAGTAGACAGTCATCGGCGAAGAGGCGTACAGTTGATGAGACTCTACCTGGGAGGTCATTTATGTAGACCAAGAACAGGAGAGGCCCGAGGACGGTACCCTGAGGGACTCCTGATGTAACAAGGGCTGGTGCAGATACCTTGCCGTCAAGTACAACTTGCTGCTGTCTATCCGATAGGAAGCTGTTAATCCACCCCAGAGTCTTGCCGCGCACACCATAGTGGTGCAACTTTGTTGAAAGACGTCGGTGGGGCACCTTGTCGAATGCTTTAGAAAAATCAAGTAGTATCCCGTCAATCTGTTGCTTGTTACTCAACCCTGCTGCGAGATCCTGTACTGTGTTGATGAGTTGTGACTCGCATGATCTCCTCTTCCGGAATCCGTGCTGTGCATCGGAGAGAAGCTTGTTTTCATCCAAGAACTTCATCAAGTGGCTGTATATGTTTCATTCAGCTGAAAGCGTGTATTGCGCCATTATGTGAAAACATAAATTTATCGGGTCACTTTTGAATTTAAAATCCGCAATATACTTGAAATAGAAAATAGCCTCTGTTTGGTCAGTTAGTAAATTTAATGCCATTAAAAAAAGTTATTAACCAGTCGCTATAATTATCATTTGAAACAACTCTTATGGTCACTAAAACCACCTTGTCATGCTGTTTTACATATTTCAAAGCAATACACATCAGACATTTTGGTTCTTAGCGATATCACTGAATTTGATACTGTTATTTTCGATGTTATTTTAGTTAATTTCCTTTCCTTTCGTGATCATAAAAACTGCTCTCTCATCGAGTCTCCTTAAATACTAGGCTCTGTGCAGACACGTGAATTATGAACAGGCTTATTAAATATAGACGACGTTTATGTCCTAGAAAACGACATCAGAAGTTTTCTATAGTTAGAAAAGAGGTGGAGCATAACCTTCCATTTAAAGAAATGCAGTTTGCTAAAGTTGACTGTACAAATATACCTTAAAGGCCACATCATTAAAACAAAATCTGGTACACACTAGTTTTGACTAAATCTTACACAAAAACCTCTACCATGAAATACATATATCAGAGACGCAGATCTATGTCTCTGCATATATTTATAAGATCATCAAGGAAGATAATAGTACACTAGACACAAAATGTCTTCAAAGAAACCTCGCATTTATAACCCAGCTGTAAAAGGTAAAGCCTACAAATAATTAGTCAAGACCCACATTAAGTACATTGAAACAATATATAACACATAATTACAGAACATAGAACGGAAAATGAAAATGGTGCAAACATAACTGTAAGGCACGAAACAAACCGTTATCACAATCCAGTCAGTGTAACATTTATGCTGAAACAAGTGATACAGGAAACAATCGGAGCACCAAGAACCAAATGCTATTCACGACATTGTAGACATTTCCAAATTCACAGTAGAACCTGAACAGGGAAAAATCCAACACTTGAGTTACCCATAATGTGAAGTGCAGTCGGGTAGGTATAACTACAACACCCACTCTTTGCATAGTAGTCAAAAGCCGATGATGCGATGTAAAATGTAGACATTAATGTTTAAACATGACTATGTTCATACTTTTACAAACGATTCAATTTTATACGGATTAAGATTATTAAGATTATTTACAAGTACATTATGTATCGTGTGTAATGTAAGCCATATTTCGCGTCGATTATCAATACGATCAAAACAGTAATTCAACCGTTTTACCTATTTGGGTACCAGATTTTTACCGATATCCTTTTTTATATCGAGACAGTTGCGCAAATTTTGGCCGATTTGACTTACAGGTAACGACCCACTCAATTAGCATAAATGACGACAACAAAATGGAGTCTGCAACTGATGTTGTTTCGTTTTGTAGAAGTAAATAATTTTCTGCAACTTTGAGATCGTCCGATTGATGCGACTTGTCAGGCTAACAAAATGGTGTTTGAGTCCCTCGTAGTCGATTTGATCAACAAATATCTTGGAGATTTTGTTGAAAAGTTGGATAAATCGCAACTGAAACTCGGGATATGGGGAGGTAAGGATCGAGTCTCACTAACTTAGGAATGATCATTAATATTGAAAGATTGATAACACAAATGTCAATTACGTGCAAAATTCAGAAAACGATTTAAACAGTTTCTTAATTGCTTAGTTCATTTGTGTTTTTTGAAGCCTGATTGCATGTGTGAAATATTAGATGAAGCGCCAGTAGTTAGTAGGAACCTTAGGATTGAAACACAAAATAATCTTCGGAAAAACGTTTATTAAACAACTTTAATGAATGTATACAAAACAAGGGAAGTCACTCAACGAGTCAACCCATATCAAGTACAACGAAACAACAAAATAACAAAACATATGGCGCTACCTCTTTTCTCCCTCTCAAAGACTGATATCATATATTATATGCATAATTGTTCATATCAATGACTCAATCAGGAGAATAAAAGGTGCCAGCCATTAAGTAACATTACAAAAATCTAAATTTTCTACAAAAAAACATACACATGAAATAAAACGGTTTATATGTGTAAGAGAAGCAATAATGAAATGAAAATGTTAATAGTTATGTGGACATACCAACACTTTAATAAAAGTCTCCAGGATTAGTTTAAGTGCAAGTGATAATGAATATTTTAAGAAAATAACTGTCTATACATATACATGTAGGTTATCTAAAAAAATCTCAGACTCAGTAAAATAGTGATTAACTGTTCTGTACATGTACTATGAACATCAAACTAGTAAAAAAAACAATTGAACTAAGTTTGTAATAAAATAAAGAGAACAGTAATAATGATAAACAGGCTTATATTAGCACAACTTAATTAATATTAACTTGAAAATGACTACAACTGAAACACTTACATAGTACTATAATAGTTAGTAACATATGCATTTGTACATAGTAGAAAAAAGTGATGTGTAAATGTTAGACAAAATGTAACAAACACGAGTACAAAGTTCACCAGAAAACATAATCACTTAAATGCTTAGGCTGTTTGCATGCACGTTGGGGCCTAGAAACGTGCTGACTGCATGGTCCTTCAGGCAAGTCAAGGACAGGAACCAGCACCTCTGCTTCCAGGGGATTGTCATAAGAATTCAAATCTTGCTGAGTAGGAATTTGAGACTCCATCTCAACACTGGGCTGGATGAGTGTAGGTGGAACGAAGACTTGCGTTGATGGAGGATACAGATGGGTTACCGGTAAATCATCGGAATCACTATCCACTGAATTGAGATACAAAGGCACTCGCGACTCAACACTCGATTGATTAGGAACATGGTAACACTCACTTATCTTGACTTTATAAGACACGGCGCGTAATGGATTGCCTATGAATTTTTTTATAAAGCACCACAGATTAGCACTATCAACAGACAAAACCAAATAACGATCACGACATTGATGCTTCTTCCTATCGGAATACTAATACACTTAATCACCAACACTGATATTGGGTACTGCATTTGAAGTATAACTTTTGCATTTAGACCTAGCACTAAACTGATGATTGTAGAGTCGGCTATCATGTTGTTTCAAAATAAGCTCCCTATCAGACAAGGGAATCTGCTCATTTGTGAATTGACTTCTCTGTGTCCATATTTCTCTAGAAGAAAGGCTTGCATGTCGAATCCTAGAGATTAATCGCGCAGTAGCAGTTGCCAACTGTAGTGGTGTAAGTGGATGACCGCCAGGTTCTTGTCGAACTATTTCAGATTCAAGCTCGAGAATAGCTTTTTCTGCAACAGGGTTCTTGTTTGGGTTCTTGACTCTACCCACATCCAAAACTACACGGTATCTGCGTAAAACGTCGTCTCGTTGTAATGCAATAAAACCTGGTGCTGGGTCACACCTAACTACTGCCATTGGTCCGTCAAGAGGATGTAACTCAACCATACGACTGAGTAATGCACTGCGTAATGTCTCAGCTCTTTGATTGTCAATAATACAAGATTTGGTCAAAGAACTGACGGTTTCCCGCAAAACTAAAATCATCTGTTTGCTCCGGCGTAGAACGTCCAAAGCAAAAGAAGCAGCGACAATTTCAGGAGCTTCTTCGGATGATTGTTAAATCATAGTCTTAGGCACAGACTTTAAGGAAGCACACACATTACATGCATAATGTACACGATCAACAACCTGAACTAAGTTTAAAAAATGAAATTGTCTTTTCACAGCTAACACAAGTTGATGTTTAGATGGGTGATCAAGCTTAATGTGAAGCGCAGTTACAATGCCGTCAGCAATAGAGCGTGGAACTACAATGAGGTCAACAGGAGACACGAGAGGATCAGTTCGCGTCACCACCAAAAGATTGTCTCTTGAAATGGAAACATCGTTCAAATATCTTTTGACATCCCGAACATTAGTTTGCTTCTTGGATGGTCTAGTACCCTGCCTGAGGTGAGCATGAACGCGGCGTAAGTCTGGACAGCTTTGCTGAATGTCTTTCCAAGCTGATCTGGATGCCTTAGTTGAAACCCCGAGGCTGCAGTATTTGCACCATACAAAGCGCGCACAACAGATTCCTCAGTCTCTTTTATAAATTTGCAAATTTGACAGTTCTGGCTAGTGCACTCTGGGGCATCGCGACTAGCGAAGTCTGAAGGCAAATTCACAGATCCCGCCAGATGTTGTAGGTTCACACCATAACGACTGACAGTAGACAAGAAAGACGTGACTCTTGGACTGGAAGAAAACTCACCTCTGCACAACTTCTCAATAAAATGAACACAAGGCAAACTGTCTATTAAAACACATGCTTGGCACTTGGATTGAACATTGTAGGGACTGCAAATACTTTACTGCAGCATTGATAGATAACTCCTCTATCTCGCAAGGTAGCCACGTCATTGATGCTTTCGTAGTTTGGCACTGAAGAAACCGGCTAAATGTAGGCTATTGTTTCGGGTAACATACATAGTGGCACCAATGCCTCTCTGAACTACTGAGCCATCAGTAACAATCCAAATTTGATCGTCCTGTCTCGGTAATACTATTGACTTGTGGTTGAGAAGAGCTTTCTGTGCAGCCGTAAATTGGTTATGTTACTCATCACTCCACAAAATTTTGTCCTGTCCAGGGCGACCAGCTATAGCGTCTTCGAGTTGAGAGAGGTAGCGTGATGTATTGGAGATCACTCTGTCCAAGATCTTATACGCACCAATAAAACCTCGCAAACCCTTGACAGTTTCAGGGAAAGTACAAGTAGACAAAGCTGATAATTTGTGTTTGCTCGCTGAATGTTTGCCATTCGACCATGTCCGACCCAAGATAGTAGTTGTCGTAAGACATATGATTGTCTTTGTTGGCGATTATTTGAGGTTTGCTTTGTCTAGTGCTGTCAAAACATGCTTCCAGTTTTCAAAGAGTGCTGGCAGGGTGTCTGCACCACAATAAAGGTCATCAGCGAGCTTAGCTACAATGCCGTCTTGTAGACGTTCACCTAGTACGCGGCACATGACCTCCTCAAGTGCTGTTTCAGAGCCTGGCATTCCCATCGCGGTCCTTGTATACACTCGTACACCCTTTCATAGAGTCCTTACTTAAGGGTATCTGGTAAAAAGCACTGGTCAGGTCAGTTACAATAGTTACGGTGCAATAGTGCGCAAAATGGTGTCTACATCTGGCATTAAAGCTGGTTGTGGTTTGCTGTACCTTGCTACCTCACTGAAAGCGGTAACTAGTCAGTAACCGCCCTGCGCCTTCTTAACTAAAAATGAGGGGTTCAAGTATTCGACACTAACCTCAACATCTTCTGGACAAGCAAAAACACCCTTTTCTTCCAGGTCATCAAACTTAACTCAACAAGCTTGTCTCTTGCATATTGAGGTACTCTTCCTTTACGTTGCGGCGGTAGTGTGGGACCCATGTTAACTTTTGCTTCAAAAGGTCCGCATGCTCCATTATATACAGAAATGTCTCCATTGAAAACTAGGGATGGCAAAATTATTCGAATAATCGAATATTCGATTGAATGGTCAGCATTCGAATAATAAAAATGATATTCGCATATTCGCATTTTTGTCCAAATGTAATTTCACCAATATTTAATGACCTGCAAACCGCTTACTAAAAAGCAAAACTTGGGAGTAACATGTTTGACGTGACGATTTTCGTGTCAAACTGATAACGCGGCCCGTATCAGTGTTGATTGCGCAATGCAATATACACGCTCTAAGAAAGGCCCCGACTGTTGTTTGCCAATGGGGTGCCAATTAACGGTTTCAATTGACTGGCGAATAATAATTAAGTTTTGTGATCACAGAATGTTCAGCCATTAAAATGTGTGAATTACTCAAATCGCGCAATGCAATATACTTACTATAAGAAAGGGCCCGAACTGTTGTTTGTCAATTAGGTGCCAATTAAGGGCTTCAATTTACTTGCGAATAATAATTATGTTTTTGTGATCACAGTTTGAACAGACATTTAAATATGTGAATTACTCAAAAGTAACAGATAATATAAATTAAACAATCATCAAGGAATCATAATTCAAATCTGAAAATGCCACCAGCCCCTTCTGCAGTATGGAATACTTTACACGGTCTGTGGATAAGAAGACCGCAACGTGTAATGTGTGTAAACTTAGTTTTACATATGCGCGGTCTGCTACAAATCTGTGGAATCATTAAAAAAAATTCAATGACACGACGTTTTTCATTCTATTTGTGCCCGATCACAGTATCGGTCATAGTATTAGTCGACAGCGATACAATTATTCGATAGCAACGTTAATAAACAGCCTCGTATTTGGCAAACGGATATAACTTACAAACCAATGGAAATTAACACATAACAAGATAAAATCAATCCAGCCGTTTTATGCGAATATTCGATTGAATGAATTTGCGAACATTCGAATACCGATATTGGTATTCGATGCCATCCCTATTGAAAACACTCTCATACTGGGTATGAAGGGATTAAAATTGAACTTTTATGTTAATGGGTAAAATGTTGTCAGGGTCCATATCAATGCTATTTGAAGAGGATTTCTCAATGCATACTGGTTCGCGCAAGGTAGTTTCAGACACACCGTTCTTTAATACCATTGGGATAGTTGGAAGCACCTGACATAAATGATCGTGCTTGCCTAGCTTTTGTGGAATCCCAGAATCATTTAGGATTCTAATCTTTCCATCAATGGCATCTTTTATCTGTGGGGTGGGCCAGGAACCGCTTGTGTTGACACAGTCAGATCTGGCCTCTAAAGCAAGAATTGTGTCTGGTGTTTCTGTTGAGGGTAACTGTACCTCAATGTAATCCCCTGGCCACACAATGGTATTGGAAGAAGATACTCGTAAAACATACGGACGTTTTGTAAAACCATTGCATGTTTACTGTCACTAGATGAAGCAGAAGGGCCATATAATATTGGTGGATCAGACGCTATCCTGATTTCATGCTTCGATGGTCGGAGAGATATATCGTTCGCTTACATGAAGGGGATACCACCTAGTACATCCACATCAAACTTGTCTACAACTAATGCATCAAAAGTCAGCTGCCTGCAGCCCCTGGTGAACTTGGTATGTACCTCACCTACGGTAGGAAGTGGGGTCATGACATCAGCCTGAATGGCTGTCTGAAAAGCACTCATTACATGGATACCCAACTTTTTCGCAACTGAGAGCTTTATAATGTTAAGTTCAGCACCAGGGTCAAGAGTTATTGTGGGGGTGTTATGCCCATAGAACACTTTAAGGGTGTGGGATCTTTTGGCACTAACACGGCGGGTTGCTGGAGTAACCCATAACATACTTTTACTTTGATCCTCTTTACTGTTATAGCTATCGTCAAGATCTACAGCCTCCTCGCTTGAGTTCTCTTCTGTGGTCTGTCTTACTTTGCCCATGTAGAGTTTGTCAGCCTCAGGTAAGAATTTACATGCACTTCAGAAGTGTTGAAATCGATGGTGGCCGGTCTGTTTACACAATGGACAAACAGGTCCATTGCGCTTTGTTTTGACAAAGTCCTTTGATTTCTGCATAGCTGTCCTCAGCACCTTAGAGTCTTGCATTGAAACCAACTCATCTAAAAGACTATCCATGGCAACAGATATCTCAGGCTTGATAGAAGCAATAGTCTTAGATCGATGCTCTGTTCCATATCGCTGTTTAATCAAAGCAGGAAGGCCAGGGTTGATAGCACGCAACCACATTAAAACAATAATGTTTTCAAATGACGGGGTCATTTCCTTGTCCGAGTCTATATTTACTCCGTGATGAGTGATGTTGCTGTCCCGTTTTAACAAATTATCATCAAAAAACTTGTAATACGCTGAAAGAGATCTTCAGGTCTCTCTCCAGGCTCAAGTTTAATGTCATTCAAACCTAGAAAATGAGCACCTGACTGTTGGAAACCAAAGTGTTAGCGTATTGTCTGCCAAATAAATTGAATTGATGTAGAGTTTTTCACGATAGAATTTCTACTTATCACTGGGCAATAGTTTGCAATCTGACCAAGCATTAGTTCAAGATTAGTAACCTTTTGCTGGGCAGATCTTCTTGAAGCCTGTGAGATGTTTTCGCCATCATTTACCAAACCACGTAGAGCCTGAGTTGGAGTTTTCTTCAGCCAGGTGAAACCGTCAACGAGGAATGGAGCAAAATTAGCATCAAACGACAAGGTATATTCAAGATTTTGCCTCCAAGATTCAAAGGAAGTTATGATCTCGCTTTTTGTCAAGCACCACTGTTTAGGTGCAGGTGTTGCCATATTTAAGATTACAAGTCCACTGATAATGGAGAAATCAGCGTCAATCCGGTAAGTTTTGGCTCAGAAATAGCCTTACTGTTCAGAATGAAGCGTCTGTTCATATTTAGCCGCTGCCACCACGCCAGTAGTAAGTAGGAACCTTAGGATTGAAAGACAAAATAATCTTCGGCAAAACGTTTATTAAACACCTTCAATGAATGTATTCAAAACAAGGGAAGTAACTCAACGAGTCAACCCATATCAAGTACAACGAAACACCAAAATAACCAAACATATGGCGTAGGGTTTATTAACAAACTGATAACTATTCACTATGTGTTGTAAATTGTAAATCTCCATGTGTTGTGCTCCAACTCATGACTGAAAGAACACATCTTTGTCACATAAGTAAAGTTGTTATTGTTTTGTTAAGATTATTTTTTAATTTTTCTCTAATCTGGGTTGTTAACAGGGTTAAAATCCAACATTTTTTGCCCTGTTTGCCAAGCTTATTTCTTTAAAAACTTCAATGGTTACTCCAATACAAGCCTCAAACATTATTATAACGGACATGTGTTACAAATAAGTTCATGCCATGTTGTTTTCTCATCCCTTCATCTGCCAAAACATGCATGTTTTCTCTTCTGTATCAAAAACATACAATGTACTGCTTTTGTTAAATGAATACATATAGCCTGCAACATGGTAGTCTCGTGGTACTTGATGAATATTCACTTGCGTCTAGAAAACGTCTTCATATATCAGATAAATGATTTTAAGGACAATCATATTGAACTTTATTTTATCCGATAATTTCCTTTTTATGATGAAAATCCTTCAATATTTACTGTGGTAGAAACAAAACCAACACCACTGCCCAGCAAACATTTCAAATCGGTCCGATATCGGCCCGATATTTATTTCATTATTGGCCTGACATCGGTAATTACATCGGCCCGAGACCAGGAGTGCAACACGGCGCAATGTTGGCCCGACATCGGTATGTATATCAGCCCGACATCGGTAATAACATCAGCCCAAGATCGGGAGTGCAACACGGCTCGATGTTGGCCCGACATTGGTATGTATATAGGCGATACCTTCTTGAGCCAGCATGGTGCCGACATACTTTTAACCATACCTCAGTCCCTGTCTAGCCTCAATTGTTTTTAATTGTTGTTGGTAGTGTAAAGGGCCTACCATTAAAACAGTTTCTTTAATAAATGAAAGAACATTTTCTTCAAACAACATTTTATTTTTACATTTTTTAACCAAACTGGAACACAGTATTCGTAATTATACTACTGTTTTGAAACTGAAAATAATAAACTTATTTAGTACTAATTCCAACATTTTGATTCTAATGGTGTAAAGTTAATTAATATATACGTTGACTAACAACAAATGTAAAAGAAATTATTTAAGCAGACTCTATAATTCTACTGGTACAGAAACTGAAAAAGTAACATATTGAAACAAAATGTTAAATGACAAAATGACTTAAGTATTGTATTTTGGTAATAGAATATTCAGCAAATGTAAATAAAATAGAGAATTATGAAAAAAACGAACGTATCCAACATGCATATAAATGTATACATGGAAAATTACCAAACATACATGTATAAATGGCTCATATCACCCATATTATCAAAACTGGTCTATAAACCCTGGCAATTAATAAAATAACCATTTCTTTAAACTGGATAGCGTACGATACACATAAAATAGTAACAATTAAGACTAGTCAGCAAAATACAACATAGTAAATAGTCATAAGATACACAAAAAATAGTAACAAGTAAGACTAATCAGCAAAATACAACATAGTAGTCATATGATACACAAAAAATAGTAACAAGTAAGACTAGTCAGCAAAATACAACATAGTAGTCATATGATACACAAAAAATAGTAACAAGTAAGACTAGTCAGCAAAATACAACATAGTAGTCATACGATTTACAAAAAATAGTAACAAGTAAGACTAGTCAGCAAAATACAACATAGTAGTCATATGATACACACAAAATTGTAACAAGTAAGACTAGTCAGCAAAATACAACATAGTATAGTTATATGATACACAATAAATAGTAACAAGTAAGACTAGTCAGCAAAATACAACATAGTAGTCATATGATACACAAAAAATAGTAACAAGTAAGACTAGTCAGCAAAATACAACAATGAAGTGACGTCATACCATACACAAAAAATAGTAACAAGTAAGACAAGTCAGCAAAATACAACAATGAAATCATACGATCCACAAAAAATAGCTACAAGACTAGTCAGCAAAATACAACATAGTAGATCTAGTCATACGATACACACAAAATTGTAACAAGTAAATTCAGCAAATTAATCTATCCACCAACAAAAAAAAACAACAACATAGTATTGGTACTTTTAACTATTCCCCAGTACTTGTCTGGCCTCAATCCTCAATTATTTGTAATTGTTGTTGGTATTGTTAAGGGCCTACCATTTAAACAGGTCCTTAAATAAATGAAAGAAAAATTTCCTTTAAACAAAAATTTATTTAACATTCTATTCAACCAAACTGGAACAATTAAAGTATTTGTTAATAATACTACTAACTTAACTGAAAATGTAAAACAATATACTTATGTATTACTCATTCCAACGTTTTTATTCTTATGGTGTTAAACATATTTATATATACCAAAACTAACAAATGTAAAACAAATTATGTAAAGTCTATATAATTCTACTGGTACAGCAACTAAAAAATTAACATTTTTAAATAAACTGTTTAATGACAAATCAACTGAGTTTTCTTTAAAATAAAAGACAAATTAAAATGATTACGACATGAATATATTGAAAAGTAACACATACACAATTTAAGCTTTTTAGGTAATAAAGGCTAAAAATAATATTAATAAAAACACTGTTTCCATCATTATGCATAAAAGTTGTGTAAAATAATTATAAGTAATTACATGTTCAGAGAGACCTTTACATAATAAATGATTCCAGTAGAAGACATAATTCACAGTTTAAACAAACGAGTTATAATAAATGGCGACGCTTCATCACGTTTCTTGTCTGCCCTTGCTTTTCTGCCACCATCACGATCAGAGGCTGTTTGAAACCATTCTTCTGCAGCATTTCAAGGAACCCATGACAGCTTCTGAAAATGGTTATGCAATGTAGGCTCATATTATTAGGACATTCATCCTTTGTTCAAACAGGGTTGCAAGAATTAACGATGCTGGGCAGTTTAACCAATGACATTTCTTAACACTTTTTACATTACAATGAAGACTATTTCTGAAAAAAAGGAAACATTAACAAGCCATATGTAATTTTGTATATATAAATATTTTGAACTGTGTCTTTTTACAGATACTATGACAACTTACTGTGCACAGAAACAGACAATCGTAGTTCTCGAAAAACTGCCTTTCGTTTCTTTCCATGCCTGTTATTCTGCTTGGCAACCTCATTTGACATGCAATGAAATAAAACAAACATTAGAAAGTCGCGAAAACATGTGACATTTAATGACAGATAACAATTTCTGGAAAAAAAGCTTTAACAAACATTGTCAAATCTTGTGGATAAACAATTAAAATTAATTCCTAACCTGAATAGCTAAAAATGTTCAGGGCAGAGTGTTTTTACCGTGATAATTTCGAAATAATTCAATCCCGCCTGGATCTTCACTGCAAATTTAAAATGCCAAGGGAAACAACCGCGGTAATTTCTTTTGACAACTGTTACACTTCATGGACACACCATAACATTTTTATTGTATACAAAGTATCTTATTCACGCTTTTGAATAAGAACAGATATATACAATCAAATTTAATGCAACAAGTAATTAAAACGAAAATAATCATAGTAACCTTTTCTCTTGAGTGTTAATTATGAAATCGGGCCTATGTTGGGCCGACATCATACTTTATGTTATTTAGTTTTATTTTTTTTTGTGATTTTTTTTTATTCATTATAAAGCATATATTGTATACATAATTATATGTTTTTTTTCTATTTGCAAACAATGGTACTAACAAAGTATACAAAAACTATGCCTGATAAAGTTTTAGACCTTGGTGTGAGACATTTCGATCTATGACAACAGTAGGTGTTCTGTTATATATTATTAATGATCTTATAAGATTGAAAAAAAACAACACAATAATACTAAAAAATATTTGAAAAAGATAACATAAAAAAAGAGTGAATAGTATATAAGTGGACAAGCATTATGAGAATTTAATTCGATTCCATTTTTTAATTAAAGATCTGCAATTTGTCATTACTGAGGGCTATTTCTTTCTCAATCTGGATTTTTAGTTTAAGACTATGGATAAAACAATTAAAATTTGGTATTTGTTTTCTGCTCTTCATGTTAAAGATAAAATATTTCATCAATATAAGAATAAAATTTACAATATTATTACCTTCAAAGGATATAAATGAGTTAATTCCGAAACTTACACTTAAATAGGATAGTTTAACGCTTAGTTGTTGTTGTTCAAGAAAGGATGCTAACTGGTTCCAAATAGGCTGGATGTGTTTGCACTCCCCAAAAAGATGTTCTATAGTTTCGATGTTTTCACCGCAGAAGTCACATAAATTAGAGTTAGATAATTTGCATTTAAAGAAATGTTTATTTGTAGCTATAATTCTATGGACGTATTTATATTGAAAATTTCTCAGTGTGCTATCGATAGTTGCTTTATATGGCATGATAAATATGTGTTTCCAATTAAGTTCTTGTTCTCGAAAAAGCACTTGCCATTTATTTTGGATTTTGGAGTTTTCTATAGGGTTTTTAATTTGTAGTGTGTAAAATATTTTGTTCGTTTTGTTTTGTCTTGCAAGTATGTTTTCTAAAAATGTTGTTTGAGTACATGGTGTGTTATTTGTATTGATTATTGATTTAATATGTATGGGTATGTTTTTTATTAATGTGTAGTACTTCAGGAAATTACTTGAGGGTATTCCGTATATGTAACATATATTATCAAAGGAGTAGAAGTCCTTGATTCTGTAGTCGTATAGTTGGTCGACGTATTTTATGCTTCGTTCAAACCAATCTATATAGAAAAACGTCTTATTGTTTGAAGTTATGTCTTTATTGTTCCATAAAATAGTTTTACTACTAGTTTGGGTTTCTAGGTTATGAGTAACATTACTCCATGCTGATAGAACATTAGATAGAAATATGTTTTCTTTTGAAATTTCATGTAAGATATTATTGCTGATGTTACATTCAAAAAGTAAGGAATCGCCATATTTTTTAAAAATCTTCTGGTAGAATAGTTTCCATTTACACGTATTGGTACTATCTAAGTATCTTTTAATCCAGCTGCATTTGATTGCATTCACGAATGAGTCAATATTCGTTAATTTGATACCTCCATTTTCTACGGATTGAATCAACTTAGTTCTTTTAATTTTGTCAGGTAATTTATCGTCCCATACGAAATTAAATATTGTTGAATTTATATCGTTTATAATGTCATTTGGTGGATTTGGGAGAACTGTTAATACATAAATTAATTTAGGAAGTGCAAACGTTTTTAATACTGTGTTTTTTCCGATTAGTGTAAGTTTACGGTGTTGCCATGATTTTAAGCAGTTTTTTAATTTTTGTAATTTAGGCAGTATGTTTTTTAGAATAGTATCATTTTCATTACTGGTAAATGTTATTCCTAACGTGGTGGCTTCATCGGATGTCCAGTTAAATTTCATTTCTTTTTTATAATGGACATTACTTTGTTGTAATTTACCTACTCGTAGCACAGTACATTTACTTTTGTTAAGTTTAAGACCCGATGTCATTCCGAAAAGGGTTAGTGTCTTTATAAGGTTATGGAAAGAATCGTAATTGTCATTTAAAAAATAAGTTGCATCGTCAGCAAATGGGGACTGTTTAATTTCTTCGTCAGAGTCTATTGATATGCCATTTATATGTTTATTTGATTGGATATGATGTGATAGATACTCGATGCATATAATAAATAGCAATGATGAAAGTGGACACCCTTGTCGAACCCCTCATTCAATGTTAAAGCTGTTTGAGAAGAAGCCATTGTTAGTAATTATACTATTAATGTCGGTATAGAACAGTTTTACCCATTTAATGAGACTATCACCAAAGTTCATATTTTCTAAGCAAGCGAACATAAACGAGTGATCAAGTGAATCGAATGCCATCATACTTTAAACTGTCGAGTTATAAGTATGTTTATAACAACGGGCCGTCATCGGGCCGACATTGTTCTATAAATATCAATTTTATAATATGCTACCTATTCAAATGTTATTAAACCAGATGGATTCACTAACATTGAACATTACAAAAAGGGTCTTATCTTTTAACAAAATAATTTTTGTTTTACATAAACGTCGGTCCGATGTCCGCCCAACATCGGCAAACCTCTGCCGATATGCCGTCATTTAGCCAATATCGGGCCGATATGAGCATGTTTGTTGGGTGTCTGCCTTTGTTGTTACTTTTTCACCCAGTAGATTCGTAGTAAATAGGTCAAACAGCACCTATATTAAATTAAACATGAATAATCAAAGATATGACATACCATTCAGAGTAACAATCAATAACTTACATAATATTATATACATATACATAAAATTAAATGTATTGAATTTAAGACATCAAATAAAATAAATAGCACTGTTATTTTCAAGCACTGTCTGATTTTTTCGTTACGACAATTAACTGAACTATACAAATTCAAAAATTGTTAAAGTCTGAGTTTTACAACATTTAATTTATACCAAAAATCCATTCATACCTGTAGCAAGAGATGTTTTCTGTCAGATTTGACAAATAGGTTACGCAGCTTTGTTTCTAAACAATATCAAGAGGGCGATAATGGAATACTGCGAGTTAACCCGAGCCGCGAGTTAACTGGGTTTGAGCATAATACAAGTAAAAATTAATAATTCTCAGGGCTAAGCCTAGGTTCAAATTTGAGGAAAAAGTGACTTCTTCCTCAGATAAAATTAGGGAGAAGTGAGTCAACTTAAGGGAGAAGTGGTTTTCTGTTCAGTGTTTGATCAACTCTTCACATTTTTGTTACCCTCATTACACCATGCACATCATAAGTCATCAGAAACAACTCATATTGGGCAGTTTCGGGGAAACCGTAATAAATATGATATACCGGTATTTAATTGAGTTAAGTTACTATGTATATTTAACCTTTTACCTGTCATGTATTTAAGAACTGATAAGCCTGACATTACTGCTGAATTAATTACTGTAATAGAGGCTGAGCTGGGTGGTCAATTTCAACAATCTGCATTTCAATTATTATAAGACATAAGTAAATAAAACCTATATTCTTCTTATTTGTCATTGATTGTAGATAATAATGGTACTTTACAAGCTAGATCTTTTATCTGCACAGGTTAATTGACCAGTTCTCTGATTGACCAGTCAATTACACCAGTAATGTTCAGTATCTTTTTACTTCCTTCTAAATTGTAAGCAATTAAATATTGAATCACAACAAATTTTTGTTTTTATTAAAAAAAAAATCATTTAAATCTCATTTTACAGCAAAGATTACGAATATGACCTGTAAATGAGCAGCATATTTATTGCCAGTGCCAGGTAAACCTTCATTTCAGTAGAGGTTACCCCTCTTTCCATTTTCACATTCTTGGGTTTTGTTTTGTGTTGCGGAAATCGCCACTTGTTTTAGCAAATAGAAAGATTTTATCACCACTTTTCTGAAACATTTTCATTTGGTGACGATTGCCAAATGCAGCGGGTAGCCCTGCAATTAAGTTGCAACTTTGAATAGGTTGAGATTGTTTATTTGTTTCACAAAATAACCTGTAATAAACTGATGTTGTAATCCTTGTAATTTTTTGCTCAATCTAACAAAATGACAATATAAATGAAATAATGTTTTCTTGGTATATTCTTGCATGATTATAAAAATGTTCATTTATGAATTTCAGGTGATGTTGTTCTTAATGAATTAGACTTAAAGGAAAGTGCATTGGTAAGTTAATTTGTTGATTGTCATCATTTTTAGCTCATTGATTGCCTTTTGTCTTCGTTTGTCTTGCTTCATCACAATTGAAATTAAAACAAAGCTTGTTTACACTATAGATTTCATATTTTTAGTCCAATCTTCCTGAAACTTGGTCAGAACAATATGTAACCCAAGTTAGAACATGTTCTGGTCCGTTGAAGAATATGGCGCCCACAGTGGGTCAGTTTTCCTCTTTTTTTCTATTTAAAAACCTTGTTTACACTCTATAACTCGGATTTTTGGTCCAATCTTCATGAAACTTGGTCAGATTTGTTTAAATGATTTCTGGCCCAGTTGAAAAATGGCTCAAGAATTTTGAAAAACATGGCCACCATGGGGAGGGAAAGTTTACCTTATATAGCTATATGGCTTTTGCCCAATCGTCATGAAATTTGCTAAACATGATTGTTTCAATGATATCCCAATTGAAATTGAATGATTCCAATCTGTTGAAAAATATGAATGCCACGGGATGTGTTAGGTTAGCTTGTAATTTTGTCTAAACTGAAACCTTTTAACCCATGTTAAAGGTGCTTCTTACAGAAGTTGATAACAACCATTTAAGTGATTGTGTGATAGTGTGATGTTGAAGTTGTTTTGGATGATGTTGATTATTATCATAAGTGAAACAACAATAATTGTTTCCTCAATATTATTTAATCTTTCAAATAAATTGTTAAGAGCTTTAATCAGAATCTCTCCAGTTATCTGTAAAGATATTACAAGTGAGCAATTGAACTTTGTATAGACAGCCTCTTCTGCTTTTAATTGGGTTGCTGGAGTAGAGTTGTCCCCCATTTATCTAATTAATAATGAATGTATGGTTTAAATATGTATATATACATTATGTGTTGGAAATACAGTCGAACCTGACTTAGCAATCACCTGAGAACAACAGTCACCTTCCCACAACAGTCAGTCTGGATTCCCCCGACGAAAATCATTCTATAGTACATCTGAGGATAACGGTCAGCTGTCTATAGCGGAAAACAGCCTGTTTATTTCACTCCCAAAGCCATTTATCAACTGTGTAGAGCGGTCATGAGTCAGTTGTTTCAAGGTGCGAAAAGTGAACGCTCAAATCAATCTGCGTTTATGTTTTATCTCTGATACGGTTGGAGTCAGAACGCCATAGTATGTGCGCGTGACAAAATCAAAAGATCTTTATTGCTGATGAGGTGTCAACAATAACAATTAGGATTGCTGTTATTAGCTGGCAATAAAAGGATTAGTGATTATCGTTTGTTGTTGCAAAACAGACATTAAATTCCAACTTTTGTAACAACCTTTTGGCATTTATGCAAGTGGATTTTTTTCATGTTAAACTCCTGTTCGATTTCCAGGAGAAAAACTTACACCACATGTTATCAGCAAGTCCCGAAACCCAAGATGCTTTTGTTGGTTGCTTGAATGAAAATGCTGTTTGTGTGATGTTTGCATACAAATATTTTTTTTGTAATCTTTTGGTCTCTGTTAATTTAAATGAGAACGATACTCCTATGCCGTACTTTTGGTATATAACAGCGATTCGGACATGATGTCAATGACATGTGAAGACCATAATTAAAAGATGTCTTTCAATGAATGCAATACCAACTGTCATATTTACTGAATGAACAAGATGCATGAGAAAACAACAATGATTTAATTTATGAACTCATGAATTTAATAAACAGTATGAATTAAACCCTTTACCACTTAGATACGTATTTTTACGCATTTGTAGTCCCTTTGAAAGTTAAATTTAATTAAAGACCTTTCTTACTAGATTCAAGTTTTAAAGGCCTCATGTCCAACCCTAAGATACTGATAAGCAGCAAACAGCATAAAATCTGAACAGACTGTGAGTTACTCGCAGGCTTTTCTGGTTTTATGCTGTTTGCACATAGCCATTTTCACTTTGCCTCTGAGTTGGAAAGGGTTAAATCATTTTATAAGATATAAATTTGTATCATTCAATAGAAATAATGTTGGTGGTTATGAGCCCTTTTTTCCATCACACTGTTTGCAAACAACTGGGTGGGGTAATAACCTAGCAGTACTACCAACTGACCAACCATCTTAAAAGTGGTCACTTGAAAACAATGGTCACCTGTCTACAATGGTAACTTAAGTCATTTCCCTTGACTGAAAGCTGTTTTCAGGTCAGACTGTATTTTCAGTATCAAAAGTTTGTCATAATAATGTGCAGATAAATTAAATATTAAAAAATCGCTTGACCGGATCTATTTGGTTGTCGCATGGGAAGTTTTAATGTTTCCTTAAGTACATTTTTCGTCTGAGCTCCACCTTCTAAGAATAGTTTAGTTCTTTAGGGTCTCAAGCAAGCACATAAGTTATCCCCTGCGAAAGGCGGAGGGATATAGAATTGGCATTGGAAGTCTATTCATCCGCCAGTCTGTAATTCTGTCTGTCACAAAACTGTTCATGGCTATATCTCAGAAACTAGATAAGATATCAACATAAAACTTAGTGGGTGTATTGATATCAATTAGGAGAAGTGCCATGCACATGAGCCTTAACTCTACACTTTCTTAAATAAGAACTTTTGCCCTTTTTTGTTTTTTATGTCCCCCAGTCTATACTGGGGGACATATTGTTTTTGCCCTGTCTGTTTGTTTGTTGGTTTGTGTGTTTGCGTCAAACTTTAAAGGGACTGTCAACCATGATGACGAAGAAAAGAAAAGTTGTCAATTACCGTATTTTTTTACAATTATTAGCTTATATTGATTAAAATATCACGACTGGTATATTACATTACTTGAAAAAAGTTTTCATATTTTCAGTATATTTGGTAATAAATTTTACTGGGTATGTCTACTTGGTAACTACCAGTTAACTTTAAATAACACCAGTAGATTGATCATCATCTTCACGTGGTAAACCCAGGATCGCAAATTGTGCATGCATAGTGAATTGTATATATTTTATATATAAAATGATCAATCTACTTGTGTTATTTTAAGAGTGTATATTGTTAATATTTTATTACCGAATATACTGAAAATATGAACTTTTTTCAAGTAATGTAATACATGTATACCAGATGTGATATTTTAATCAATATAAACTAACAATTGTAAAAAAAATACGGTACTTTAGAACTTTTCTATTTTCGTCATTCATGGTTGACAGTCCCTTTAACATTGGCCTTAACTTTTGCAATATTGAAGATTTTAACATTTGCCATAACTTTTACAATATTGAAGATAGCAACTTGATATTTGGCATGCGTGTGTTTCTCATGGAGCTACACATTTTCAGTGGTGAAAGGTCAAGGTCATCCTTCAAGGTCAAAGGTCAGATATATGGGGGAACATAGTGTTTCACAAACACATCTTGTTTTATTATGTAAACTTTCAGGGCTCAATCTCAGATATAATACAAGACTTTAACATGAAACTTCATGGGTGTATTGATATCAATGATGAGAAGTGCCATGCACAAGAACCAAAACCCTACACTTTCTTAAACAAGAATTATTGTCGTTTGTTTTATATGCTCCCCCAAAAAAATTTGGGGGAGCATATACCGTAGTCGCCGCTTCGTCTGTCCGTGCGTGTGTCCGTCCGTCCGTGCACAATTTTTGTCCGGGCTATTTCTCAGCAACTAATGACGGGAATTCAATGAAACTTTATGGGAAGCTTCACTACCAAGAGGAGATGTGCATATTATCAGCGGGTTCTGGTAGGATGATTTTTAACAGAGTAATGGCCTTTTGAAATTTTCCATTTACTGTACATATAGTGCAATTTTTGTCCGGGCTATTTCTCAGCAACTATTGACGGGTACTCAATGAAACTTTATGGGAAGCTTCACTACCAAGAGGAGATGTGCATATTATCAGCGGGTTCTGGTCGGATGATTTTTCACACAGTTATGGCCCTTTGAAATTTTCCATTTACTGTACATAAAGTGCAGTTCTTGTCCGGGCTATTTCTCAGCAACTAATGACCGGAATTCAATGAAACTTCATGGGAAGCTTCACTACCAAGAGGAGATGTGCATATTATCAGCGGGTTCTGGTCGGATGATTTTTCACAGAGTTATGGCCCTTTGAAATTTTCTATAAAAAATTCTCGTCCCCCCCAACTACTGTGCCCTCAAGACGTTTCCTCCGACGGTTTCTTGTTTCACAGAGTTATGACCCTTTGAAATTTTCCATTAACTGTACATTAAGTGCAATTCTTGTCCGGGCTATTTCTCAGCAACTAATGACCGGAATTCAATGAAACTTTATGGGAAGCTTCACTACCAAAATGAGATGTGCATATTATCAGCCAGTTAAGGTCCGATGATTTTTCACAGATTTATGGCCCTTTGAAATTTTCCATTAACTGTACATATAGTGCAATTCTTGTCCGGGCGATTTCTCAGCAACTAATGACTGGAATTCAATGAAGCTTTATGGGAAGCTTAACTACCTTGAGGAGATGCGCATGTTATTTGTGGGTTTTGGTTAGATGATTATTTAGAGAGTTATGGCCCTTGCTAAACCATCCATCGTATTATTTTGTCCAAAGTTATGCCCCTCAAGACGTTTCCTTTTATCTGAATATATAGTGCAATATTGTGACAAAAAAAACCTTTGGGGAGCATCACCTGTCTCCGACGGTTTCTTGTTTGTATTGTGTAACTTATTAGCTGCAAGATTTAAATATAAAACTGCATGGATGTACAGATATCAATGAGGAGAATTGCAATGCATAAGGACAATTACCCTACACTTATTTTTTTTTATTTTACCATATATCAAGGGATATGCACCCATCCATAATCAATCTTTATTTTGCGGGGGATATCAATTCAACATATTTGCTTGTTTTTGGAATTTCATAATTTGCACATTTAATAAGCCCAGTACAAATTTGTTGGTGTTTGTTATTATTTTTGTTTTTGAAAAGATTTCTTTCTCTATTTCACATTATTTGCATTCATAGTAAACTATAGCTCCTATCACTATTTACCTCAGCTCTCAAAAAATATTGTGGGCTAAAGAGCATTATGAATTATGGGTAACTGTAGGTAGAATATGTTTGCTACAATATACCAAGAAAGTATTTCGCTTTCAACGCATGTTTGAATGTATTTTTTCATCAAACATTATTTTATTGCTTATTTTGCAGGATGACCTTGACTTACCTGTGAAGATCAAAGCGGGTCACATAGGTAAGTGTGGTCTATAATGAAACTATCATGGTGCAGGAAGTTTCTGTACTATGACAAATTATTAGAGTAATGAAATTAATTGTCAGCAATCTCATCTTTGACATCATAATAGTCAACAACATGATCCAGTCATCACCACCACCAACATCATCCTCATCGCCACAACGATGACCATCAACATCATCATCAAATCATCACTGGCACAATCATCAGCATTACAACCATTTACATCGTTACCACCACCATCATCATCGCCACCATGATCATAATAACCCCATAATAATAATAATACAAATCATCATTAAAACCCAAACCATTGCCCTCTTCAACATCCCCACCACCATTACCATCATCATCTGCACCACTTCTTGCATCAGCACCACTACTACAATTATCTCCCTCTCTACCACCTTCATTATCATTTTATATACTTGTAAATAACGTCTTTTCGTTGTTTTTAAGTAACAATAATGTATTTTAGAGGCTTCTAAGAAGTTGTTGCTAATCAGGTCATCTACGATCTGATCGGGCTGATACTTGATTTTCTAAACAATTTCTTAATTGCACAATAGTGCTCATATCTGAACTCAATATTTTAAATAAATTATTTTAACGATGTTTAAAAAAAAGATTAGCAACAGCCTCTTAGGTTGATAATGTTATATAGAACTGATTAGAACAGAATTGGAACTCAGATAATTTTATACATGTATACATATGGGTTTACATGATTAGAAATGCAACAGTCTCTGATATTTCTCATTTACAAAGGTAACATACAATTGTCTATTGTATATATATATATATATAATTGAATGTTTGTATTGTTGTATTGTATGTAATTGAGACTATAATAAAGAATAATATATCATCATCACCCCCTCACAACCATCACTATCATCAACACTACTACCACCACCATCATCATCTTCACCTTACCACCTTTATCATTATCAACACCACTACAATCATCATCAACACTACCACCATCACCACCATCATCATCCATCATAATCTCTCCATCATCATAAGCAAAATCTTTATCATCACCACCACCACCAATTCAATCATCATCACAACCCCATCCACATCACCATCATCACCACTATCATTTCCATCCTATTTGTTATGCCCCCGAATAGAATGATCGGGGGTATATTGTGTTTGGCCTGTCTGTCTGTCTGTCATTCTGTCCCAAAACTTCCAAGGTTAAAGTTTTGCGATAACTTTTGAAATATTGAACATAGCAACTTGATATTTAGCATGCATGTGTATCTCATGGAGCTGCACATTTTGAGAGGTGAAAGGTCAAGGTTATCATTCAAGGTCAAAGGAAAAAAATCAAAGCGGCGCATTAGGGGGCAATGTGTTTCTTACAAACACATCTCTTGTTCCATTTTATCATGCAAACGATGATCTTCATGTATTGACTGAATTTTAACGGGCAAATAATCTTATAAACAGAAAACTGCACAAGTAGCAATTTCCGTGGCTGCACTCCTTGAGATAAGGAATTTTGCACATGTGATGGTGAATGTTTTTTCAATTGAATAGGCATAAAATACATACATTTTATTGAATAGCCTTGTCTAAGAGCTCTGCAGAATTTGATTAGAAATATCAGCATTTTGAGCACTTTTTGAACTTGTATGGTAACTGTAGGAATTTAAAAAGAGTTTTCTTTGCATCTGGAAAATGTACTGTTCCTTGAGAATAAATAACATATTAAAACGTTATATGATTAATACTTGTAAATGCTTCAATGGAAAAAAAAATACTTAATAGAGTGATCTGGCAATTGCAACATTTGCAATTTATAACCACACCAAATGCACAGGAGTTAAACTTATCAATCATTCAAGCAGGAGCAGTTCATCCTCTGGACTTTATTTAACAACTATTTCCAGAGGTGTAACAGCTGAACATATCAATCTTTGTATAACTTTAAGGCAAAAACATATGCTATAATTTCCCTATGTGTAAATGGAGCTATAAACATTAAACTTTGCATTTCGTATGTGTTGCTAATAGTAAAACAGATATCCATGACAATTAAACTTGTTCTAAATTTCTGTAAATGATTTTCATTAAAACACTAATAACATATGATGCATATCAACTCTGGCTGTAAAAATTACAGTAGGCTTGTTTTGCAGTTTTCTTTGGTAGTTTGATTTACTGCAGTACAAATTGGGGGCGTTGTTTACTCTCAAGTGTTGTATGATGACTAAGAACATGTACATGTACATTGCAAAATGAATGATGCATACTCACATGATAGTTGTGTTGGTTGTGGTTTAAGTACTACATTATTAATGCTAAATTCAACCTTCCACATTGGTGTTGGAAAAACTAAAGTTGCTGGTAGATATACTTTGCATAAAGGGAAATGATGTAAAAGAAATAGAAAGATATGTTAAATAAATATGTGTATTTTGGCAAATAGTATATATTTAGAAAAACACTACAGCGTCTGTAGCATTCCTTTGGTATATTTAAATGGACTGTTGTACAATATGCAATTCAGCAAACTTATGAACATATCATATATTTACATACACCAGTAAATGAATTGGACCATGCCCAATTCTGCATGGAAGGCAGTGAAGTATAAAATCGATGTGAAATATTTGCAACCTTGCGGTTCGGGTTGATAACTTGCCTTCATAAACATCATAAAGATTGAGAATTTCAGAAAATGGTGTTTACCTGCTGAGATGCTGATATACATCCATAATGTGTGATTGGCTTTCAGACAGGTTTTCTTTATCTTAAGTGGATGAGCGTGAAACTTTGTTTAGAATATATAACATTCTCGTACTGGATCCTAATTTTTTTTTTATTTTCCATTATGAAATTGAATGAATACTGTTTCATGTATGCCCTGCGAGCAAAATGATAGTCCAAACATTGTGTGTTCATTTTCATTCAACCACTTGCATCCGTAGCATCATCATTATCATCATCACAACCACCACAATCAGTAACACCATCTTCATCATCTTTATCATCAGCAACAACAACAACAATATCACCATCACTCTCATTATCATCATCACCATCACAACCACCACAATCAGTAACACCATCATCATCATCTTCATCATCAACAACAACAACAACAACATCATCATCATCATCACTCTCATCATCATTAGCATCAATCATCATCACCACCGACACCAGCATCAACTACATCATCATTACCATCAACTATATCATCATTACCATCAACTATATCATCATCAGCATCATCATTTTCTATCAAGTCATCGTTATCATTTTTTCTGCTATTTCTTTATCATCATTAGCACTATCCTATTCCTTTTTGCATGATTATCATCTTCATCATTTTCATAAACAGTTGTCATCAACATTTTCATCAGTTGTCAGCGTAAACCATTAATATAATATATGATAATAATCATATGAATACATCAGACAACAAACACACTTCATGCCCAAGTATAACTGAGAGTCTTAGGCAGTGCAGCCCAAAATCTACCAGGTTTTCGACTGTCGTTTTTTCACTCTGTATACAAATATCCACTATTTTGCAGGTAAACTAACACTGAAAATTCCATGGAAGAACCTGTACACAGAACCTGTGATTGCAACAATAGACGGATTGTATGCCCTTGCAGTGCCTAATGTCGGTAAGTGGACTCAGGGAGGATGTTAGTTAACTATCGCATAACAGTTGTATACTCTAGTATAGCCCAAATGCCGTCTAAGGTTTTAGCAGAATGAAAGTAGATTCTTGCATTGGTATTCTTTACAAACACAGAAACATTACACTAGTAGAACATAAATACACTCGAGCATAAAACAGTTGACCCCGACAGAATATACAATTACGTTGGCAGAAAATGATAAGACTCAAATATTACACACAAAAGAGCACACTCTTAAAGAGCATAAGTGGACTTTGCCAAAACAAAACTAGGAACTTGCTTTACTTTATGTCTTTAGTTAACAGGTATTCAGCTAAACTGACTTAAACATTGTATGGACTGGATTCAGAACTTCCAATTTGACGTTTAACTGCCAATAAAAAGCAATAAGTCATTGAAGTGCATCTGATTTATTACATCTGTATTTCCCTGCAGGTATCAAGTACAATGCAGAGAAGGAGAAGAAAGAAGCCCAGGAGAACAAACAGAAGAAGTTACAGGCCCTGGAAGAAGTGAAGAAACTGGAGGCTGAAAAAGGTATTGTAGTCCCTTTCAAGGAATTTCACATCTCATTCAATAACTTTCAAGTCTCTATCAAGACATGTAGTCTGTGTTAAGGCATTCAAATTTAAAGCTGTTTATGTTATATGGGGGACTGAAGCCTCTTTGAATAACTCTTTTGTAATGACTTTTAATGAATACAAATAAATTAGTCAGTTCGAAGCACTTTTATGTCTCTTTCAGGGACTTAATATGTGTGTTAGTGGTAAAATTAATATATAGTTATTTTACTAAGAAACCATACTCAAGAGTGTCTCGGTAAGCCTTAGGCTTTGATATAATTTGAGCTGAAATAAATCAGCTTCAACTAAACTTAATACAGACAGATACGGCAATCCCTCTGCCCAATAAAAATATGAATACATAGATTTTAAGTAAATAAATAAACCTTAAGGTTTGTGTCAAAATTTATATCTTTTATCCAACTTAAGGAAAAACTAAAATAAAACATTTTATAAGTAATACATATGAATGAGTTTCATGGTAACTAATAATCCATAGATAAGCCTAAGGAAAAGAAGAAGGATTCGTTTGCTGAGAAGTTTGCCACTCAGGTGATCAAAAACCTGCAGGTAGAAGTCAGGAACATCCATGTGCGCTATGAGGACAAGTACACCAACCCTCTGCAGCCATTCTCCATTGGTGTCACATTGAAGGAACTCCTCTTCAGGGTAAGTCGGCTATACGTCTCAAAGTGTCCAGGGCCCGTATTCACCAACCCATTCTTAGACTTAAGAATAAAGAATAGACTAAGAACCAAGAAATATGCGTTCAGTGTTTGAATATATAAAAACTACCACTGGTGATTATGTCATTCACAAAATGTTCTACATGAATAATGATGTAGATATAGGTGGTAAATACCACGTTTGCCTCAAAATTAAAGAAATTCTTGAATATTCTAATTTAAAGAATTTTCTTTATTCTTAGACTTAAGTCTAAGAATTGTTTGGTGAATTGGGGGCACAGTCCCATGTTTCCTTGTCTATAAAAAAAACTGTAAATTTTAATTGAAGATGTATGTTATCTTGGTTTTTGTAATAAAAATATAAGTGAAGAATTATGAAGCTCAATACCTAAGGAATCTCAAGTCCAATACTTTCATGTACATTTCTATTGACATTTACATTAAGGACAATTTGATAGATTAAAGTATTACTGATTTTATAAATGTTTAGCAACTTGTTAAAAAAAGTTGGCTCAGTCATGAAAATATATGTGTTAATTGGTGTATGAATTGGCTCAATCAGGACTTATAAACCAAATCAATTGAGCTTATTTTGCAATCAGAATGCAGTGATAAGGTGAAAATGCAATGAAAATAAGTTGTAATTGTTTCCTTGTACATTTCCAGACAACAGATTCCAACTGGCAGCCATGTATAATCAAGGAGGCAGTGTCACAGATCCACAAACTTGTCAAGTTGGAACAGCTGGCTGTGTACTGGAACAGCCACTCTAACCTGTATGAGGGAAAGGAAAAGGCAGAAATACTGGTACACTCACATTGATTTGAGCCGCGTTCTGAGAAAACTGGGCATAATGCATATGCGTAAAGTGCCGTCCCAGATTAGCCTGTGCAGTCCGCATAGCCTAATCAGGGAAAACACTTTCCGCTTTAATGGTATTTTTAGTTTCAAGTAAGTCCCTCCTTACCGAAAATCAAATTTATAATCTGGGATGACACTTAACGCACCTGCATTAAGCCCAGTTTTCTCAGAACGCGACTCCTATGCACGTCATTACTAGGGATGCAATCATAATACCGGTAAACTGGTAAACTGCATATATAAGAATGTAAACAGTACAGTGAAATATACCTTTACAGTCAAAAATGCATTTTCAAATTAGTAAATTGACATTTATTCATTTCAAAATTCCGGTTTTATGTAATGAACTGGTATGCTGATGAAAAAATATTATAGCTGTAGTTAAGAGATAAAACTCTTCGTGAGAACTGTTATAATTGGTTACTGTACTGGTAAGATTAGTAAAATGTTCAATATCATCATTCACAAAGTGTTGTGATTCTTTTATAATTCAGCCTTGCTGTGAGAAAATGGGTCTTAATGCATGTGCATTTAATGTCCTCCCATTGCTGTGAGAAAATGGGTCTTAATGCATGTGCATTTAATGTCCTCCCAGATTAGCCTTCTTAGCAAAAATCCAGTCAAAGCGGAAAGTACATGTACATGCTTAAAGCACCATTTTCCCAGCAGGACACTTAATTTTAATCTTTGATTATTGCAGAAAAGTTTTAAGAATGCAATACAAGAAGGAAACAAGACTAATTTCCAACATTGTAAGTATATTGCACAAACCAGGAAAGAAAACTTACCGGATATCCACTTATCCACTAAAAAGTTCTGGTATTTTGTACTGTTATTTTTTTCAGTCAGAATGTGAGAAACAAGCTGTTTTCTTGAGAATTACTCCAGAGAAAAATTATGTCTTAAATTTATGATGACAGATCAAGTCTCTTTTCTGGGATGTTAATACTAGTACTAATGGCAATATTGATATATACCGACAGAATGACCAATATTTGTATAATTTTATACTATAGACTTCTACCAACAGCAAATCTATTATCTTGATGGCATTTGTAGAAATTACAGTGTCAGCAATATTTTATAATCCTGTTGACAGTGTAACTGTGGACAATGTGATAAAGTCACGTCAGATCCTTGCCAATTCCTATATTTGCTGTGCAGAGGTTTCATTGTGTCTGACTAAAGAATTCTGATAGGGCTGTTCCAGTACATCTATTGATTTAATTGACACTGGCAGAACTTGCTTTGTCAGCTGCATTTCGGTCTTGATCATCAAACTAAAGGTGTGATACAAAGTCCTCTTTGCCAAATTCAGAATATGCTTGTTTTATCTATTGTTCAGTTGACATATTTGTGCTGTTAAACTGCTTTTTTAACAGTTTAAATTTTACTTTGGAAATCATCCATTGATTATTATGTTTTGATTTTAAATTTGAAATAAGATCTTAACTTTATTTGGGCCATGTCAAATGCCAATGTTATAATTGATTGTTTGAATTCTAAAAATTTAATATTATTGTTTGATTGTGACTTTGTGCAATCTTTCCATCAAAAACAACTACCTGTATTTTTTTGATGATCACACTCTTGTATATTTATCTTTTGTTCATGTAATACCAGTCTGTTGTTATGATGATAATTTCTTTTGGTCATTTTACAATTATTTTGTCTTCTTAATTGTTATCCTTTTTAATTACTTATTAAAAGTATCTCAATATTTGCCAAGCACTCAACAAATTATGCTGCTCCTGTGAACATTAGCCCTGCAGTGATTCGGCCGATCTCCTCTGTTATATTTGCTTTATGTTTACCCTGCAGTGATTCGGCTGATCTCCTCTGTTATATTTGCTTTATGTTTACCCTGCAGTGATTTGGTGGATCCCCTCTGTTATATTTACTTGATGTTTACCATGCAGTGATTCGGCCGATCTTCTCTATTATATTTGCTTGATGTTTACCCTGCAGTGATTCGGCCAATCTCCTCTGTTATATTTGCTTTATGTTTATCCTGCAGTGATTCGGCTGATCTCCTCTGTTATATTTGCTTTATGTTTACCCTGCAGTGATTTGGTGGATCCCCTCTGTTATATTTACTTGATGTTTACCATGCAGTGATTCGGCCGATCTTCTTTATTATATTTGCTTGATGTTTACCCTGCAGTGATTCGGCCGATCTCTTCTTTTATATTTGCTTGATGTTTACCCTGCAGTGATTAAGCTGATCTCCTGTGTTATATTTGCTTGATGTTTACTCTGCAGTGATTCGACTGATCTCCTCTGTTATATTTGCTTGATGTTAACCATGCAGTGATTCGGCCGATCTTTTCTGTTATATTTGCTTGATGTTAACCCTGCATTGATTCGGCCAATCTCCTGTTGTATTTGCATGATGTTTACCCTGCAGTGATTCGGCCGATCTCTTCTGTTATATTTGCTTGATATTTACCCTGCAGTGATTCGGCCGATCTTTTCTGTTATATTTGCTTGATGTTTACCCTGCAGTGATTCGGCCAATCTCCTGTTATATTTGCTTGATGTTTACCCTGCAGTAATTCGGCCGATCTCTTCTGTTGCTCACTTGAAGATCACCACAAAGCCTGAAGAACACGACTTCAAGCAGCCCAAGATCTCTCTCTCTGTGATATTGGATGACATTATCATAGGCCTTGCCAAAACTCAGGTACTGTGATATTAGATGACATAAGAATAGGGCTTGCCAAAACTCAGGTACTGGTTCAATGTGTTGTCATTGAATGTAATACTCTCTAACTGTGATATTTGATGACATAAGCATTTGCAAAGTCAGGTACTGTTGTATTGCTTTGCCATTCAGTGTGATTCTCTTTCACTGTGATATTAATAACTTACATTGGCCTGCTCAAAGTTTATGTAGTGCGATATTTGATGACATTAGGATTTGTAAACTTAAGCATAGGTAAAAATCTCAGGAACTTTTGTGTTCCTGTTTTATGAACTAATTTGTTTAAAGACAATAATATCTGCCTCGCATATTCTGTTTTTATACCCTCGGATCGAATGATCGGGGTATATTGTTTTTGGCCTGTCTGTCTTTTTGTCATTGTATGTGAGTGTCTGTGTGTCTATCCCAAAACTTTAACCTTGGTCATAACTTTTTCAATATTAAAGATAGCAACTTGCACGTGTATCTCATGGAGCTGCATGTTTTGAGTGGTGAAAGGTCAATGTCATCCTTAAAGGTCAAAGGTCAAATTATGGCTTCAAATCGCAGTAGGGGGCATTGTGTTTCACAAACACGGCTCTTGTTTTGCCTTTAGTCACAGTGCAATATTTCTTCCTGGGACGTTGTCAAAGATGTGTGTTCATTACGTTATGATTTTGACAAGTGTTTCCATGGTCATTTCAGTACAACGATGTTCTGGAGATGTTGGAAGAGTTTGAGCGGCTCAGCCTCATGGGCGTCTACAAGAAATACAAACCCAGCGTGCCTCTACGTGGTCATATTAGGACCTGGTAAGGGAATCATACAGTGCAAATACAAATGTGGGACCAGTAATGGACTTGAAATCAAGACTTCTTGATATCAGATATAACTTAATTAACTTGGTAGCGTACAACATCTCCCCTTTCAGTGACAATATTACGGCATACACCCTCTTTTGAAATGCCTTCAATTTAGCCATTCAGTGAGCTGTATAATTTACAACAGGCCTTGCAAGGGTAAACCAAGGCAATGTCAGGATCCCATGGTGGGTGCCAAATTACAGGGCTAGAAAATTGTAGCTTGTTGGGACCCAAATCTATAAGGACAAGTGTTTTCCAGGCTTATTTAACTGGGATGCCACACAACTTCTTCCCACTAATGGCCGTGTCTTGACTTACACCTTGACTCATATATAAAATTGTGGTTTCAAGGTGATACATATTATTATTATCTCAATTGAGCACTGTTCTATTTAATTTTCCTAGGTTTTACTTTGCCTACAACAGTATCATGAAGAAAAAGTGTGTTTAATGAAATGAAAAAAAAAAGTTGTTTACACATTTATTTGTCTGGTAATTTGTTAAAAAAAGTATTAAAACTTATCATTTGATCTCATAAATTATTATTTTGTTATCTCCTACAGGTGAAATTTTGCCTACAACAGTGTCCTTGAAGAGACAGTGTGTTTCACACAGGGAATATTCCATATTCTTGCATATGAATTTTTCTGGGAATGGTCAATTCACTTTAATCAAATTTATCATTTCATTGATTTAATTATTTCCTCCCCTGTACCCAACCCACCCAAGTGCTACTTTGCTTACAACAGCATCCTTGACCAAACAGTGCATTGTCGACAGTTAATGTTGCCAGGGATCATAATGAAACCCCAAATATTTTCATTTATCTTTTCATTAAATTAATTATTATATAATCTCAGCATAGCATCATTGTATTTCTCTCCAACAGGTGGCACTTCGCCTACACGTCTATTTTAGAGAAGATGGTGCGTCGTCGACGACGGATGTGGTCATGGCAACACATAAAGCTGCACCGGGACAGCAAGCTGCGATACAAGGAGGCCTATGTGAGGAAACTGGAGGCCAAGAGAGTGCCTGCTGACCTCCAGAAAACACTGGACGTGAGTGGGAATAGCATTAACTTCATTAACTTAAGTATGACTTTCAACCAATTTTATTTTACCAAAGTACTTGGAGTTATCAGATGTGGAGGACATATCCAGAGTGGGAATTGAAACCATATCAGCTGCATCTTGGGAAAATGGGTCTTATGTCACATGCGGCCTGCGTAGCTCCAGACCAGTCTGCTGATCTGGTCTGGCCTGTAACTACCCTTTCCACTAATGAGAACATCACAAGCCTTGCATGACTATAATAGCCATCAGGGAAGCTCCCTACCAGACTGCGCAATCAGAGATATTATGTTACAGTTGGTAGTAAATAAAACAAGAATGAAAATTCTGCTTATGGCTTTAATCATGTTTGACATGATGTTAACTATTCACTGATGGACTCCTTTATATATGCAGAATGCATTGGATTTGTTTATATGACAGGAATGTGAGGAATTTCTGGATGTCTTCAACCTGACGGTGCTGCGCCAGCAGGCTGAGGTGGAGGCAGAGAAACGGGGTGCACGGCGCGCAGAGGACAAGAAAAACGCAGGCTGGTTCGGTGGCTGGTTTAGAGGAGGCAAGAAAAAGGACGAAGGAAAGGCAAAAGGGGAAGTTGAAAATATCCGTAAGTGATTTGTAAATTATTTGAAAATATTTGTCAGGATAAGATATATGCGTTAGGGGTATGAAAATATTTGTCAGTAATTAAAAAAAAATCAGTGATCAGAAAATATTCCCGAGATGTGCCTGCATGATGTCTGTTTTTTTATCTATGTTATGCTTTTAAGAAAAAGCAAACAATTTTCAAATAGCTTTATTTTTAGTAACAGTCTTTTGAACTGTCATCATTTATTGAGAAATAAATAACACCTCATCATTATATATTGACTTTATTTAACCTTGTTTGGCAAATGCCATTAAACAATGATAAGTTAATTAATGTATCTTAAGGAAAATTTATGTATTATTGTACAAATGTTTAGACACATACTTATCAGTGCACACAGGCTAATCAGGGACAACACTTCAGCTTTTATGGATTCTTTTTGTTATAAAGGAGGTCCCTTCTTAACAAAAATCCAGGTTTGGTGGATATTGTCGTACCTCTTAAGCCTGTGCTGACTTCACAGGCTACCGTAATTTTGGTCAACACTTGACGCACATGCCCAGTTTTAACCCTTACAGTGCTGGAACCGAATTTTGAAGGCCTTTGCAAACAGTTTGGATCCAGATGAGACGTTACAGAAAGTGGCGTCTCATCTGGATCCAAACTGTTTGCGATTCTGATAGTATTCTTTGATAAAAATCGAAGAAAATGCTTATTTTAGAAATTCAGCAGTCAACATTTTAGCAGATGACAAATAACCCAGCATGCCCAGTTTTAATAGAGTGAGGCTCATTTTGTTTTACTGAACATTTCAGAGCAGCAGTTCTATGAGCAGTTCAACTTGGAGGAGAAGAACAAACTGTATGAGGCCATAGGCTACCAGGAGAACGAAGTGGACCTTACCCTGCCCAAAACGGTAGTTATCTCCCCTTGGTTATCTGTACTCGATGTTGAATAAGTAGTTTTCTGACCCTGATTATTACAACTCAATCATTACCTAGGGATGGTGAAATATATTTTCCATTTTGTCCAGAAAATTCAAGAACATGTAAACGCAAGTGAAATATTGTCAATTTTTAATACTTATTTACTTTTATCTACAGTACCTCCTGATTGCAGCTGTACTATGACCAAAGCACGATTGTTATTTGTCCTTCTTCATTCGATATGAAAACAAAGTTATCTAATTTTAAATTATCATAGTATGTTTTAATGATGTAGTTGTAATGTCCAAGATCAGGGCACAAGTCTATTTAGAGTATTACTGTTACTTTCTTGCAGTTTGTTGCATTACGGATAGTCACAAAGCTAAACAACCTGTCTGTCACCCTAGGAGATGACAGCAAATCGTAAGTGTCACATATAAAAGGCAAAAGTATCCATGTTTCCCAAAAAATATTACCTTTGCATACTTAGCCTTGAACAGAAAAGGTAATTTTTATGGTAAGATTTTTTCTGTTGTTGACTGATTGCATGGCAGAGTAAGATTCAAATCCTGAAATAAAGAATATCTACCGGTATGTTCAGAAATTACAATAACAACTGTAAGCATTGAAAACAAAAATGCCGTAATTTATGTTTGCACTGTGTGTTCACTTTTTTATGCCCTCGGTAAGGTGGCATATAGCAGTAGAACTGTCAGTCAGTCTGTCCGTCTGTCTGAAAATCTGA